>NW_016690606.1:0-4017 GCF_001604755.1 Lepidothrix coronata
TGGTTTGCTCTTGTCCTGCTTTCAACGCCAATAAAACCCTTGCTTGCATCAGCTGGGCCTTCCCGTGTCTCCTTTCCCATGGAGGGCAGGGAAAACAAGCCCCAGCAGGGCTCTGGGAGAAGATCAGGCTTGGGAAAACCCCTGAGACAGGACCCTGGTTGGGCAGGGACCCTCTTTGTCCTCCTGCAGGTTTCTGGTCGGAATTGTCTTTGCTTGGTTCTTTTTCTGGGGTGGATTCTCCCAGCCCGTCGTTTTTATGGGATTTCTCTCCCTTTGATGGATTCTAATAGGTTTGGGAGCCAGCCCAGGGCAGTCCCTTGTGTTTGGGAAGTGGTTGCCTCGCTCCTGGGTGTCAGGATGTTGCTTCCAGCTTGACCAGTTCCCATGGACAGCCCAGTCTGAACACACTCGAGGCACAGTAAATTCGGGGGTTTCACCCCAAGTGCTCCTCCTACACTTTATGTGTTGGCAAACTGACCTCAGTCCCTTGGGAATTCTCAGTTCTCCTTCCCCCTGAGTGTTTCCCCAAATCCAGAGGGAACTGTGGGAGTTGCAGACCCTCCTCCTGCTCTCCAGGTGCTGCCGAGGATGTGGAATCCTTGTCAGGAGGACGTGGAATCCTTGTCAGGTAGTTTGTGGTCCAGGGAAAAGCAGGACCTGAAATTCCAGGTGGAGGAAGAGGCAGTGGCAGTCCTTGGAGCAGTTCTGATGGAGAAGGTGCAGCCTGCCCTCCCCTGGCCACGGGCAGAGCAGGTGCCTTTTCCAAGGGCAGACTCGCAGTTCCATCGGAATCCCCCCCAAAAAAAGGACACAAATTCGTCAGACAAATGACAGTGACCTCACAGCTGTGGCCTTTGAGACACAAAATGCCAAAATGCCTGAAAGACCAAAAAAAAATGCCCCTCCCCCTGAGCTGAAGGGTGATTTTATTGCTGATTTTTTATGGCATCAGTGCACGGACACAGGAATGAGACGGAAGTGAGAGTTCAGGAAGAGAAATCTGAATTTAGGCAGCGGGCAAAGTTCCAGGTGCCCTGATTCTCCTGGTGATAAAGGGAAGGTTTGGGAAGCTCTGGGAGGGGACAGAGCAGCCCCAGGAGGATGGTCACAGCCAGATGTCCGAGGTGCAGTCCCCCCCGGGGTATCTCATCTCGTGGGCCAGCGCCGGCCCGTCCGGCTCCTTCCCAAAATCCACCAGGAAGTTCTTGTTGACGGCCAGGCCTCCCTTCTCCGTGTCCACGTCGATCTGCAGCATGACAGAGCCTTCCCTGCCAAAGGCACGAGGAAACAGGCGGTGGGAGAAGGGGCCGTGGCGTTAATTGCCTCGTTAATTGGTTAATAACCGAGCCCAGGGTTCCTTACCGGAGCAGCTCGGGGTAGAACTGCTTGTCCCAGCCGCTGTACAGGGAGTTGGTGACGTACAACCTCTTCCCATCCAAGCTCAGCTGCAGCATCTGAGGCCCACCTGGAACCTTCTTGCCCTGAAATTTGGGGAGGACGAGGCGCTCAGGCCAAGCTGAATAAAGGAAATGTGGCCACAAGGGGAAAGGAAACGGCCCTGCTCGGAGAGATCCGAAATTCCTGAGGCAGGAATGTCAAATTCCAGCTCTGGGGAGGGAACAGTTTTTATTGGGAGTCTTTTTCCTTCTTAGCAGGAGCCTTGGAGTCACTGCAGGTGAGTTCCACTTAATTCCCACAGTTAACCAGGTAAAAAGGTGAAGGATGTGGAGCTTCCCGGAGTTGTTCTCATAAAATCATGGAATTATTAAGGTTGGAAAAGCCCTCTGAGATCCCCAAGTCCAGCTGTTCCCCCCAGCACCACCAAACCACGTGCCCGGGTGCCACATCCACACGTTTCCCAAACACTTCCAGGGGTGGTGGTCCCACCACTGCCCAGCTTTGGTGGCCAACAGGTTTTAGTCGAGACCACCTTCAGTTCTCCCACACCCCGAGACCTTCCACAGGCAGCTCAGTGGGAACAGTGTCAGGTCAGTGGTGGAACTTTAGAGGGCTTTGCCAACCTTAACCATTCCATGGCTTTTTTTATAAGCTGAGAAGGGAAGATTTAGGTTGGATATCAGGGATAAATTCTTCCCTGTGAGGGTGGTGAGGCCCTGGCACGGCCATGCCCAGACGTGGCGCCTGCCCGGGCCATCAAGGTGTAATTACCTTTAAATATTGGGCATCTTCCGGTGGATTGGAGTCAGTTGGGAACACTGACCTGGATGACAAATGGCTCTGGCTGGCACTGCAGCTCCTTGTCCTCCAGCACAGTCACAGGGCCCCCCCTGGCAATGCTGCCCCCCAGGAAGACCTGTGGGCAGGGAAGGGGTGAGAGCGGGCAGAGAACAGGCAGAGAACAGGCAGAGAACAGGCAGAGAACAGGCAGAGAACAGGCAGAGGACGGGGCTAAAACCCCGGAGCCAAAGCAAACTGGGACGTTTCTCCTCTTGGAAGGAGGAGGACCCCCCTCCTGAGCTGACTCCCGGGGCTGGCAGGGGGGTTTTTCCTCACCTGCCCCACGAGCCGGGGCCGGCGCCGGTCGGAGATCTCGTACTGCCGCACGTCCCCGTGCAGCCAGTTGCTGAAGTACAGGAACCTGTCGTCCAGGGAGATCAGGATGTCAGTGATGAGACCTGCAGGAGGGGATTCCAGGGCTCAGCCAGCAGGATCAGCACCAAACCAGCCCCAGTCCTGCTCTCTGTCAAAGCTCTGCTCACAGAAGCTCAAAGTCATGAGAGCAGGAGGGACACAACCCACCCTGCAATCCCAGGGCCTGCTCCAAGCAGGTTCAGGCTCTACCAGCATTCCCAGGGTATATTCCTGGACATCCTCAGGCCCAAACTCCCAAGGATTCTTCTGGAGAAAGTGACCTCAAGCACTGGAGCAGCGTGGGAGCAGAGCACAACCCCAACCGGTCACCTCAGAACCCCCTCCCACAAATTTGGTCTTTTTTTTGCCATTTAAGGACAAAAAGCTGCTCTGGACCAGGGAACTGATGAGGAGAACATCCCATTCCTTTCCCAACATGGTCCCACCAACCAGGCATGTCCGGGAGGAGCCATCCTTGCACCTTCTTGCTGGGCACTTCGATCACCTTCTCCGCTGCCCAGTCCCCTTTCTGCAGGAGGGAACAAGGAATTCTTACCTAAGGAGTCACTAAACCGTGGAATATCCTGAGCTGGAAGGGACCCACGGGGCTCCTCAAGGTCCAGCTCCTGTTGGTTGCTTTGCTGAGCCCCAGAGGGCTCAGCTGGGCTTGGCAGAGGGAGGAGAACTGGGCAGTGGGATTTATTTACCAGGGGCTGCACAGGGGGGGATTTACCCAGGGAGTGTTACCGAGGGTGGTAACAGTATTCCCAGCAGGAATGTTACTAGTTTTCCTATGGAACAGTATCTCAAATAGCTCTGGGGTCTCCAGGCTACACTCCCCTGTCCCTCCCTCCTCTACCTTCAGGTCTCCCCTACACTTCCAAAGGCCAGCAGGGAGCACCCAGTGACCCTGGGGACAAATCCCACACTTCCAAAGGCCAGCAGGGAGCACCCAGTGACCCTGGGGACAAATTCCACGTGTCCTGCTCAGATGTCCAGCTGACCCACGTGTGCTGACCAGCTTGAAGGCCACAAAAGAAGCTGCTGAGCTGCTGCTGCAGCCCCTTCCTCAGGGAAAGCCTCCAAGTGATCCCCAGTGGCTCAAGGAATTCCCAGAGAGGGACTTTTCCCAGGGGTGTGGAGCGATGGCACGAGGGGGAACGGCCTTAAGGTGCAGGAGGGTGGGTTTGAGTGAGAAATTCCACCCTGGGAGGGTGGGCAGGCCCTGGCAGGGGTTATTCCAAGGATTCCCCATCCCTGGGAGTGTCCAAGGCCAGGCTGGATGGAGCTCCTGGAGGTGTCCCTGCCGTGAACAAGCTGCCCTTTGAGGTCGCTCCCAACCAACCCAACCCAACCCAACCCCTCCCAGGATCCCATCCCTGTGGGATACAGAGGCTCCCTGACCCCATCCCTGTGGGATGCAGA
>NW_016690606.1:5283-12461 GCF_001604755.1 Lepidothrix coronata
AGGGCCAGGAATCCTTTCCCTGGAGCCAGGAGGGCCAGGAATCCTTTCCCTGGAGCAAGGAGGGCCAGGAATCCTTTCCCTGGAGCCAGGAATCCTTTCCCTGGAGCCAGAGGAGGGGCTCAGCACCTTTGCCATTGCCAGCAGGGTCTCCCAGGCAGCTGATGAGGATGTCCCCAGAGCCCAGGCAGTGGGAGGTGTGAGGGTTGGCCGCGTTCCCCTTCCCGAACAATTCCGTCGGCTCCACCACCTGGAACGGGAAAACCCAAAGAATTCCACGTGGGAAAAACCAGGGATTCAGATCCAAACCTCTCTTTGCCAGGTCTGTGTCTCTGCCAAACAAACCCTGTGGCAGCAGAAGGTTTATTTTGGGGAAATTTCAATCATTTCCACGAAAAAGAGACGTAAAGAAATGTTCATTTTGACATATTTAAAATGTTCCCTTAATTTTTGCTGTTCAAAAAAGCACATGTTTGGGAACCAAGGGTTACAAATCAAAGAGGGGGTGTCCCTTCTGGGTTTGATCATGGAAAATCCAACAGAAATTTGAATTTAGCCCCGGAAAACGCAGTCAGCCAAACGTGCCTCTTGTAGTCAAAAACAATAACTGTGACTGAAATACTGCAGAGGCAGGTGGGGAACTTTTTAAATTAATTTTAATTTAAAATTCACCACATTTACTTGTGTCTCTTTGGGACAATGGTTTTGTGTGGAGTTTATCAATAAAAGCTCCCACCAGTTCCTAATTAATGCTGGACAGAGGTTTCCATGAATGTTCTGGAAGTTGGAATCCTTGGAGTCTCTTGGGTATTAAAAAAAAAAAAAAGAGAAATAAAAATCTGATGTGAACCTTGTGGAGCCTGGGAGCCCTGGGGTCTGTTCCCACATCCACCACGTAGATCCTGGAGGAGATGAGGGCTGGAAGGATGAGGAGATTCCTGCTTTTCCTGGAGTCCCCAAAGCAGCTGCTGCAGGTGTTCCAGCCGGAGTGGTGCAGCTCATCCTGCAGGTTGGGCATGGGCAGGCGATGGATCACCTGGAAAACGGGGAAATCAGGGGAATCAGGGCTCTAAAGCCAGGGTGGATCACCTGGAAATCAGGGAAATCCTGGAAATCCAGGCTCCAAAGCCAGCTCTGGGGTTTTTTCCCCCAGGCAAAGCAAAGGGTCTCAATGGCAAGGAAATGGGTCGTTGTGTCCCGGTGGGAAGGCACAAAAGGAGGAGGAAAGGGCTGTTTGTCAGCCAGGAATCTCTGCTGCTGTGAAATCCAGGGATTAGCTTCCAATTCCTGCTGTGTGGGGGTGAGATGTCCCAAGGAACTCTCAAACCTTCCAGGGCTGAATGTAAATGTCACAAAAAAAAAAATAAATAAAAATTAAAAACGCCCTGGAAGGCGAAGAGATGGAAGAGAAATGTTAATTTTGGAGTAAGAAAATTTAAAGCAGAGGCTTTCGTGGCTTCCCCCACACAAATATTTGCTTGTCAAGGACTCTGGGAATCCAAATATTCCCCCCCCAGCAGGTACCTGGCAGTAGTGGGGGGATTTGGGGTCCACATCCACCGTGGCCAGGTAGTCAGGCTTTTGGATCCCCGTGTTCCTGTAGATGCAGGGCAGGTAGAGCAGCTCCTCCCGGGGACCTGCGGGCACAGAGGCACCAAAAACCCTCAGTTTTACCAAAAAAACCTGGGGACATTGAAAGGAACTGGAGGGTTTCACCCGTCTGGGAGTTGGGATTCTTCCCAGGAGGTAAAGCTGAGTGTAGCCTTTGCTTTTGGCTTTTTATAAAGGAGGCCTTTATATTTTATATATTTTATGTATTTTATATATTTTATATATTTTATATATTTTATATGTTTTATATATTTTATATGTTTTATATATTTTATATGTTCTGTATGTTTTATATGTTCTGTATGTTTTATATGTTTTATATATTTCACATTATATATTTCATATTATATATTTCATATACTTTATATATTCCATATACTTTATATATTCCATATACTTTACATATTTCACATACTTTATATATTTCACATATTTTTTATATATTTCATATACTTTATTTCACACACTTTCTATATTTCATATACTTTATATATTTAATATACTTTCTATATTTCATGTACTTTCTATATTTCACATACTTTATATATTTAATATATTTTATATATTTAATATACTTTATATATTTCACATACTTTATATATTTCATATACTTTATATATTTTATATATTTTATATCTTTCACATACTTTCTATATTTCACATTATATATTTCACACACTTTATATATTTCATATACTTTCTATATTTCACACATGCCACTCAGGGAGGCATCCACCTTGCCTTCCCCTAATTCCAAAATAATTCCACTGCTGCTGGCCTGGGTTTTTAGGGAAGCTGTCCCAGAACTTGCCTTTCATGGCATCCAGAGGACTTGCATATCCTGGTCCACAGGCTCCACATTTTGCTGATTGGAGAGAGAGAGAGAAAAAATCCAATTATTTCAACATCTCTAAGAGGAGTGTGGGGTTTGCATGGAGAGGGGGAGGAATTTGAACTCCAGTTTTTAATTGCTGGCTCCAGGGTTATTCCAGGAAATATCCACGGTGTGATGCTCCATCCTCAAGAAAAACGGGAAGCTGGGGCCTTCGAGGAGTTCAGCCTCCCCTTTTCCAAGGGCTTTTGTCTGTGCCAGAGGTCTGGGATGTGGGAAAAGGGTGTCCAGTATTTGAGGGAGCTGCCAGGGGAGCGAGGAGACAGAATTCCCAGCAGAATTCCCAACGGGAACAGCCCACGGGGTTATTCCTGGAAAGCCTCTGGGCTTTCCCTGCACGGAAATGCTGGAAAAGTGGGGATATTTTTTTTTTTTTCAGGATTCAGAGCCTGGAAAAGGAGGGATGGACCAGGAGGAAAAGCTCAGCTCCCTGGCTCTGCCCTCCCACCAGGGATTCCACCCTCATTCCCACTCCTTCCAGCTGGGAACTGCAAGTGCAGCAGTTGTTTTTCCACAGCTTCTCCCCCTGGGAAGTCCTGGAGCTCTGGAGAGAGCCCAGAGGAGGCCCCGGAGCCGCTCCAAGGGCTGGAGCTGCTCCTGCTCCGGAGCCAGGTGGGATCTGGGAATGTGCAGCCTGGAGAAGGGAAGGCTCTGGACAGACCCCAGGAGGGCTGGAGAGGGACCTGGGATGGAGGGACAGGACACAGGGAATGGCTTCCCACTGCCAGGGGGGACGTTGGGAAGGAATTCTTCCCAGCAAGGGGGACCAGGGCCTGGTTTTCCAGGGAATTTGTGGCTGCCCCAGCCCTGGAAGTGTCCAAGGCCAGGTTGGAGCAACCCGGGATAGGGGAAGGTGTCCCTGCCCTGGAATGGGATGGGCTTTAATGTCCTTCCCACCCAAGACAAAACTCGGGAGCACAGGCTGAAAAATTAAACTTAAGAGGCAGAAACAAAGGGAAAATAATGATTTTTTTTAAATTATGGGACATTTATATCTTGGTGCTTTGCTAAGCACTAACATTCCCACCAGGATACACTCTCCTGCTGAGCCAGAATCGCTGTTTTTTTACCCAATCGATGGCTTTTAACCCGGGCAGAATCACGTTTTTTACCCAAACCTTCCAACCCTTCCCTGTTTTGCAGCCCCAAGGTGACAGAATTCCTGGCAAACTGCACAACATTTCACAACCGAGTGTCCAAACTCTTTAGTCCCTCCCTCTGCTTCCCGTCCCCGGAGCCAAGAATGGAAATCGGGGGGGGGTCCGTCCTTAAAAATATACATCAAATAGAAGCAAAAAAGGTCAATTCAGGTCCTCCCTCCCCCAGCAATCTCCCTCAGCGTTCCGTGCCCGCGAGCAGGGAGCGTTTATTTAGGTTTTAAACGCCGAGGGACTAAAAGAGACACTTAATCAGAGCCCAACAGGCGTCCGGGGGTGGGATCAAAGCTCTAAACCCGCGGAGGGTTCGATGAAAAAGGAACGGGAAAGGCTGAACCCCCCACCCCGAGCCCAAATCCCGGCGGGATCCGGGGTTGGATCCAGGGCTGGAGCTCTTACCCATGTTGGAGAGGTTGGGAATGGGAAGTTGGGCCGCCCGGAGAGGGGTTTTTGTGGAGCCTCGAGGGTTCTGAAGGGGCGGGCGGGCCCGGGGGAGCTGCCAAGGGGAGGATCCAGCGCGGCCGGAGCTCGGGAAGGACGAAAATCCAACCTGGAGTCCCCTCGGGAAGAGCGGAGGGAACTTCTGTCCCCCGCCGCTGCCGCGCTTTCCACCTGCGCCTCCTCCTTCTCCCGGGAATATCTGGAAATTCCAGAACAGCTTTCAGGAAACGGTTCTGCTCAAAAAACTCGGGATTCCGCCCAAAAAGTCCGGGAATGCCAGCCCGGGAATGCCAGCCCGGATCCCAGCTCGGCTGCAACAGTAACGCACCGAGCGGGGCAGCTCCGGAAAGGAAAACTCGCCGGCTGGAAAAAAAAAACCACCGGGAATTCCCTCTCGGAGAAGATCCTTTCAAGTTCGGCGGCTGCCCCGAGGGCTGGAAAATCTGGATTTCGCTCTCGATTCCAGCTGGGATCGGCTGAACCGGCCCTGCTGAGAATGACTCTGCTGCTTCCCGCCGAGTTTTTCCAAGGAATGCGCTCGGTTTTCCCCGGGCAATGTTACCTCTCTCGCTTCCAAAAGCATTTTCAGGAGGGGATCCCACATTTCACCCCCCTGTCCCGCTTCCCTGCCTTTTGCAGAAACCACCAGGAAGAGCAGAAAACACGACTGGGATCGTCCTTTTGTTACTGCAGAGGTTTAAAGTTACTATTGGTATTTTTTAGCAAGAGAACCACGTGCATTTACAATTTTTTGGGGGATTTCCCCCCCTCCTCGGGCACAGCTCCAACGATTCCCAAAGCCTTTTTTGCATCCAGCATTTGGGAATTAATCCCATCTCCTTTATCAGAGGAGAACCCTTTTATCAACACCTCGGCATTCCTCCTCCCCAGGGAGGCAATTAGAATGCAAAATTCTATTTATAGCAGCACAACAAGAGCGTGGAGGAGGCCAAACCCGCTGGGTTTTTGGCCCCAGACTTTCTTCCCTGGCATCCAAAATCCAAATTATTCCTGGAGATAAAATCTGAGCTTGGCTCAGAGCAACCTGCCTGGATCCTTGTTGACACAGCAAACCTTCCCTGCAAGTCTCACCACCCTGATTTTTAGTTCATTAAGTGCTGCACAGGATGGAGAATTTGGGTTTATTCCCCAAAAAAAAGCAGGTCTGGAAGCAGAGGATCCACAATACCCATCCCACCCCAAATTCCACTGCATTTCCTGAGCAATGGGGAACAAACCCAGGCTTTAAGCCCAGGATTTCATTTCAAGCTCATCCTCTCACCTGGTTTGATGGATTCTGTGTCAGATCTCGGATCCAGATCCTTCCAGGGTGGATATAATGGGGAAAAACCTTTGTTTTCAACCTTTAAGTTGCACACTGGAGCTGCCAACAATGACAGGCAGCCTTTCACCTACAGGCAGAATGGAAAAGTGTCCAGTTTAACTCATGTCCTGGAGCTGATATTGGCATAAAACAGGGAATGTTGGGTCCCTCCTCTTTATTAGACTCATTTTTTTTTTGTATAAAAACACCCTGAAAAGAATGAATTGTAATCCTGAAATGGCTCAGACCCTTCCACTGCCCCCAGATTTTCATTCTGGCCACAGAACAGATCCAACCAACTTCTCCCTCTCTGAACACCCCAACCCAACCCAGGAAATCTGGGTGGAAAACGAGGAATTTCAGGCTCTGAACTGATGAAAATCCAGTTTTTTCCTAGTCCATGGAAAGGAGTTACGACATATTTGAGGATTAAATTGAGCACAGAACCAATTAATGAGCATCCTCAGGCAGCACAGTGACCCATTTGTGCAGAGCACCAAGGAAAAAGATTTAATGGAGGATTCCCCAAATTCTTCTTTTTTTTTTTTTTTGAGGTGAAACAACAACATTTTGCTTTCGCTTCCTGAGGAGTCTGGGAAAAGAATTTTAGGAAGGGGTAAAAATATTTATTTCCATAAAGAAACGTGTTCTTTGGGCGAAAGGATGGGGAAACTCAGAACTTCATGTGGGAATTAAAGGCTGGGTTATGTGGATGCTTTCAAAGCCCGGATTTAAAGAATGTTAATTACATTTAAATTTATCAGTAGCTAAATTTATCCCAAATTATTATTATTATTAATAATAATAACAGAACCCACTGTCCTGTCACCCCCTGCCAGTGCCACAGTCACTTTCCCTTTTCCTGAGCCCCTTCTGAGCTGGTAAAGGTGCTGAAAAGGTTCTGAAAAGTCGCTGAAAGGCTGTAAATGAGGGGTAATCCTGCTCGTGAAGGCAGCAGGTTCCAGGAATCCAGGTAAGGCCAGACCAGGTGAAGGCAACACCTGCCCCAGGCGAGGGATTTTTGACAGGGAGCACCTTAAGGCCAATCTCCTCCTCCTCCTCACCTGAGGGCTGACCCCTCCTCACAGCCCCTCACAGCCCTCAGGGGGTGGCGGGCGGCTCAGGCCCGGCTCCGGGACACCCCGGGCCGGGCTCGGGGGGGCGGGCGGCTCCTCGGCGCCGCTCCCCTCACCCCTAGACGGATCTCATGCCCCGCGTCCCCCGCGGCGCCGCGAGAGGCCGGTGAGGGCGGCGCGGGGGTCGCGCCCCGCCGGGCGCCATTTCCCCCCCTCGGCCCCCTCAGGGCCGCCCCCCCGTGACGTCACCGCGCGCAGGAGGAAATGACGTCACCGTATCCCTCCGCCGGCCAGGTCCCCTTTTTTGTGTGTGTGTGTATGTGTGGTGTGTGTGTGTGTGGTGCGGCTGCGGGCGCCGCGCGCGTGTATCAGCCCGCCGGGCCCGGCGCCCTTTTTTCTTTACCCTCCCCGTGAGCTTGAAGGGGGGGGGGCGGCGGGAAACACGGGACACGCCAAAGCACGGAGCCCCCCCCCGCCAGAACGTACAGAGGGCGAGCAGAACAGGGATAATTCCTCCTCCTCATCATCATCCTCCTCCTCCTTCTCCATCCTTCAGCATCCCGGGGGGGGGGCTCATGCCACCTGCCCCCGCGCCCTGCGGGTCGCCTCGCCCGGAGAGCGGCGGAGCCCCTTAGGGAGGAGCGGCGGCGGCGGCGCTGAGGGAGGTGAGGCGGGGGGGG
>NW_016690606.1:15568-18113 GCF_001604755.1 Lepidothrix coronata
GGGTTTTCCCCTTCCCTGGAATCCTGGTGGGTTTGGGGGGTTTGGGGTTTGTCCCAGGGGGGTTTTCCCCTTCCCTGGAATCCTGGTGGGTTTGGGGGGTTTGGGGTTTGTCCCAGGGGGGTTTCCCCTTCCCTGGAATCCTGGTGGGACCCAGGAGCAGCTTCTCCCTGGGCAGGGGTGTTCCAGGTGTATTCCAGGGGTGTTCCAGGTGTATTCCAGGGGTGTTCCAGGTGTATTCCAGGTTCAGTCCAAGTTCATTCCAGGTGTATTCCAGGGGCATTCCATGTGCATTCCAGGTGTATTCCGGGTGCATTCCAGGTGTATTCCAGGTATATTCCAGGTGTATTCCAGGAGCATTCCATGTGCATTCTAGGTGCGTTCCAGGTGTGTTTCAGGTGCGTTCCAGGTGTGTTTCAGGTGCATTCCAGTTGCATTCCAGGTGTATTCCAAGTGTATTCCAGGTGTGTTTCAGGTGCATTCCAGGTGTATTCAAGTTGCATTCCAGTTGCATTCCAGGTGCATTCCAGGTGCATTCCAGGTGTATTCAGGTGTATTCCAGGTGTATTCAGGTGCATTCCAGTTGCATTCCAGGTGTATTCAGGTGTATTCCAGGTGTATTCCAGGTGTATTCCAGGGGCATTCCATGTGCATTCCATGTGCATTCCAGGTGTGTTCAGGTGTATTCAGGTGCATTCCATGTGCATTCCAGGTGTATTCCAGTTGCATTCCAGGTGTATCCCAGGGGTTTCCCTCCGCCTCAGGGCCCCCTGGAATCTCTGGCTGAGAACTTCCCGGACTCCCCTCGGAGCTCCGGGTGCTCGCTCAGGAACTCCAGGGAGCTCCAACCCCCCCTGGAATCCCATGGAGCTCTTTTTCCAGGGATTCCCCATCCCTGGCAGTGCCCAGGGCTGGGTTGGGCCGGGGGAGGTGGCTCTGGCTGATCCCGAGGGCCCTTCCCACCCCAAGCATTCCCGGGTTCTCTTCCCTCACTTTTCCTCGGGATTTATCCCTTTCAGGAGAAATCAAACATGGACCTGCCGTGCTCCCTGCTGGCACTTGGATCCATTCCCACTCGGATCCGCCGGGATCTGGGGCAGGGAATCCACCCGGAGTCGGGGNCAGGGATCTGGGATTGCCATCCCACCCCTCTCCTGATCATCTCCCTTGATCCCCAGGTTCTCCTTGTCCTGCCTCTGCCTCGTCCCTCCAGTGCCATCCCCAGGTGACAGGAGGACTCTCCCTCCCTCCCTCCCTCCCTCCCTCATCCCAACCCTCTCCAAGAAGAAGGAAAAGCTGCTCTTTATTTGCTCCCCTGAACTCACCCGCCCTCTCCTTCCTCCCTCACCTGCCCCCAGCCCTGCCCCTGCCAAACCTGGGATCCTTCCCTGCCTTCTCCCGGCGCTGCCTCCCCAGGAAGCTCGGGAATTCCGTTCAGCAGGACCAGGAATTCAGTTCAGCAGGACCAGGAATTCAGTTCAGCAGGATCAGGAGTTCAGTTCAGCAGGACCAGGAATTCAGTTCAGCAGGATCAGGAGTTCAGTTCAGCAGGATCAGGAGTTCAGTTCAGCAGGATCAGGAGTTCAGTTCAGCAGGATCAGGAATTCAGCAGGACCAGGAATTCAGTTCAGCAGGACCAGGAATTCAGTTCAGCAGGATCTCCCGGAGAAAGGACTGGGATCTCACACCCCAAGGCTGTTGCTCCTGGCTATTAAAAATCAGATTTTTGGTGCCATCCTGACGTTTTTTGGGGTGTTGGGGCACCCTCAGGGCATCCTTTTCCAGCTGGGATGCCTCCTTTTGGGAGATACTTCTCCGGGATGCAGGAATCGGCCACGTTCCCTGCTCTGCTTTTCCCTGTGTTCCCGGAGCTCCAGTTAATTTTTTCCCTGCACATCTTTGCCCTCAGTCCCGTAATTATCAGCTTGGAAACCTCCTGCAGTGTTTCCCATCCCAGGGAATTCTCTCTCCGTTGCCTCTCCCAAGCTCTGCCTGGGTGGAAATGTCACTTCCAGTTGGAATGGGTGGGAAAACAGCCAGAAACTCGGAGTTTCCCACCGGTCTCCTCCCCCAAAAACACCCCAAAAAAAGTCAGAAATTGGTTTGTTTTCCTCAGCTGGGAGGCAGATAACAATCATCCTAATTAAATGTGGAATAAGACATTTTAATTAGTGGCATCAAGCCCTTTAACAAAACAGGGTTTGGAGTGGTGGCATTCCCGGGAAGTGCCTTTTGGAAGCGATTTCAGCACCACAAAGGGTGAATTCCTGAATTCCCTCGGAATGTTGAACTCAGCTCACCTTTCCCCCCGAGGAAAAGCCACATAAACAGGCAAAAAAAACCCCTCAGCCAAAAGTGTGTTTTCATCACCTAAAATTGCATCAGGTTCGGGCCGGGCCAATTAGTCACTGAAAGCCACTAAAAAAGCTTTTTATCTTGATTTATTTTTAATTTTTATTGTTATTATTTAAGGCAGGAGAGTGTGGAAACCTTTTGCTTGTTTGCTTTTCACCCTCGTGGGGGGGTTTTGGGAGGCTCCTTTAAAAAA
>NW_016690606.1:21374-22926 GCF_001604755.1 Lepidothrix coronata
TGTATCCATATATCCATGTATCTCTATATCCCTGTATCCCTATATCCCTGTATCCATATATCCCTGTATCCATATATCCATGTATCTCTATATCCCTGTATCCCTATATCCCTGTATCCCTATATCCCTGTATCCATATATCCCTGTATCCATATATCCATGTATCTCTATATCCCTGTATCCCTATATCCCTGTATCCCTATATCCCTGTATCCATATATCCCTGTATCTCTATATCCCTGTATCCATATATCCCTGTATCCATATATCCATGTTTCTCTATATCCCTGTATCCATGTATCCCTGTATTCATACATCCTTGTATCCATATATCCCTGTATCCCTGTATTTCTATATCCCTGTATCCATATATCCATGTATCCATATATCCCTGTATCCCTATATCCCTATATCCCTGTATCCCTATATCCCTGTATCCCTGTATCTCTATATCCTTGTATCCATATATCCCAGTATCTCTATATCCCTGTATCCCTGTGTCCCTATATCCATGTATCTCTCTATCCCTGTATCCATATATCCCTGTATCTCTATATCCCTGTATCCACATACCCCAGTATCTCTATATCCATGTATCCATGTATTTCTGTATCCATATATCCCTGTATTTCTATATCCATATATCCCTGTATCCATATATCCCTGTATCTCTATATCCCTGTATCCCTATATCCATGTATCTCTATATCCCTGTATCCCTATATCCCTGTATCCATGTATCCCTGTATCTCTATATCCCTATATCCCTGTATCTATACATCCATGTTTCCATGTATCCATGTATCCATATATCCCTCTATCCATGTATCCCTGTATCCCTCTCTCCCTATATCCCTCTCCCTGTATCCCTATATCCCTGTATCCCTATATCCCTCTATCCATATATCCCTGTATCCCTCTCTCCCTATATCCCTCTCCCTATATCCCTCTCTCCCTGTATCCTTATATCCCTGTATCCCTATATCCCTCTATCCCTGTATCCCTGTATCCATATATCCCTGTATCCCTATATCCCTGTGTCCCTATATCCATGTATCCCTGTATCCCTATATCCCTCTATCCCTGTATCCCTGTATCCATATATCCCTGTATCCCTGTATCCCTGTGGCTGATTCCCAGTGGATCCCAGTTTCCTGGGTGCTGGGAAGGTGGGATAAAGGAGGGAGAAGGTCACTTAAAAAGCCCCTAAAAAAGGGATTTTTTGGGTTCAAAGTTGGCAGTTTTGGCTTCCCCGGTTCGAGCAGCTCCTTTGGGATCCCCAAAAGGAAGTTGGACCAACCCTGGGTAACCCTGATCCCGGGAAGGAGGAAGTTTTTTTGGGAGCTGGGTTGGGCTTTGGGGGCTTTGGACCTCCTTTAAAAAAAAACCAACAACAAAAACCTCCATAAAGGGGAAAAAACCCCCCCCAATTTCATCCAGGCCAAAAATATATTTGAATTAGGGAAGATTCTGTGCTGGAAATACAGAAAATTGGGAATCCTGGAACTCCTGAGTGCTGTGGAAGAGCCTTTTGTGTTCTTAAAAATGAATA
>NW_016690606.1:26253-27333 GCF_001604755.1 Lepidothrix coronata
TTTTGAAGGAGGAGGTTTTGGGAAAAAGGAGGGTTTTGAAGGAGGAGGTTTTGGGAAAAAGGAGGGTTTTGAAGGAGGAGGTTTTGGGGAAAAGGAGGTTTTTGAAGGAGGATTTTTCAGGGAGAAGGTTTTTGGGTGCTTTGGGAAGAGGGATGAGCAGAGGCCGTTTGTGGGATATTGCCAAGTCTAAGGAAGACACCTCACAGTCCAGCTCTCCTCTGGGTGCTGACACTGTGGGGTGGGTTGTTTTTATCCATTTATTGGCTTTTTGGGGTGTAAAAGTTGGGATTGGGAACGCTCTGTGTGGTAAGGGTGCTGTTTGATCCCAGGGCTTTCCCGTGAGGAACGTGAGGCCCGTCCAGAACACCATGAACCAGGTCGGGATCGTGCTCAACGTCCAGCAAGGGCAGACAGTGAGACCCATCACCCTCGTGCCAGGTAAGGGCTCCTTTTTAGGGCTAAACCCACCAAAAATGACATTTCCAACTCATGTTTCCCAGGGGGAGGTTCAGCTCTGTGGTGGGAATTTTTAATAACACTCCTTTCTGCTGTGGAACCTCAGAAGGACCAAACTCGTGGTCATTGTCCCCAAAAATGAGTCTCCAAAGCCTCCTGTCCAAATTAATTTGGAACTGGAGGATCCCCTGAGTTTCCATCCCTGGGAATGGGACTGGGAGCCTCGGAGGGATTAGGGAGGAGAATAAAAATGGGCATAAAAACATGGTTTATAAATGGAATTAAAACAACCAAATCCTGAAACTGGAGCTCATGAGCTACTCGGGTTTTTGGGGAAATTCCACCCGAGGAAAAGCTGTGAATGCAGGGATCTGCATCCAAACCCAGTCTGAGTCTGCTTGGGGAGGGAAAGGAAAACTCCCACTGGGAATTCTGGGAGCTCAGCAGGGGTGGGAAGAGGGTTGTGCTGGGTTGTTCCTGGGCAGGGAATGGGCTTGGGTTAGTTGGTCCAGGGATGGGATTGGATTAATTGATCCAGGACTGGGATGGGATTAATTGATCCAGGCCTGGGATGGGATGAGATGAGTTGATCCAGGCCTGGGATGGGATGAGATGAGTTGATCC
>NW_016690606.1:30920-33510 GCF_001604755.1 Lepidothrix coronata
TTAGCTCTCCCTGGGCACAGTTCCCTTGGTGTGTTGGGGTGGTTTTAGCTCTCCCTGGGCACAGTTCCCTTGGTGTGTTGGGGTGGTTTTAGCTCTCCCTGGGCACAGTTCCCTGCTGATTAACCCCCTGTGCTCTTCCCCCCCCTCTCAGTACTGCTGCCCCGAGATGGTGGAGTTCCTGAAGAAGAGGAAATCCCTGGATTCAGAGCCCCCCCTGCAGTCCCCCAAACCCCCGTCCCCGGAGAAACCCCCGGCAGGAGCCCCCCCTGCCCCGTGCCCGGCGGTGCCAGCCCTGTCCCCCTGTGCCAAGGGCCCTGAGGGGGGTGAAGGGGGCCCAGACTCTGCCCAGAGCAAGCTCATCATGCTGGTGGATGATTTCTACTACGGCCGGGACGGGGGCAAGGGTGCCCAGCTGCTGCCCTTCCCCAAGGTGCCCACGTCCTTCCGCTGCCCACACTGCACCAAGAGGCTCAAGAACAACATCAGGTGAGCAAAAGGGGCACAAGGGGGGTGCACAGGGCCTGGGCAGCCACGGGTTGGAGGGTTAGAGTGGAGCTGGGAGCTGGGAGCAGCAGTGGTGCTGCAGAGTTGTGGGGTGGGAATAGAAACCAGCCCCAGTTTGGAGAGTTAGGGTTGAACTGGGAGCACCAGTGGTGCTGCAGAGTTATGGGGTGGGAATAGAAACCAGCCCGAACAGCCCCAATTCCCAGGGTTAGGAATGGCCTGCAGAGTTATGGGGTGGGAATATATAGAAAAACCAGCCTGGGCAGCCCCAGTTTGGAGGGTTAGAGTTGAACTGGGAGCACCAGTGGTCCTACAGAGTTACAGTGGGAATATATAGAAAAACCAGCCTGAACACCCCAGTTTGGAGGGTTAGAGTTGAACTGGGAGCACCAGTGGTCCTACAGAGTTACAGTGGGTAAAATCCAGCCTGGACAGCCCCAGTTTGGAGGGTTGGAGTTGAACTGGGAGCACCAGTGGTGCTGCAGAGTTACAGTGGGTAAAAAGCAGCCTGAACACCCCAGTTTGGAGGGTTAGAGTTGATCTGGGAGCACCAGTGGTGCTGCAGAGCTTTGGGGTGTGAATAAAAACCANCCTGAGCAGCCCCATTTTCCGGGTCAGTCTCTTTTGCTCGTGGCTGGATGACCAGAAATAATAATTCCTGAAGGACAGTAATTCTCCCTCTCATCTTTCTGCGTCCATTTTTCACCAGAAAGGGGAAATATTTTGCTGAAATGGCGTTTTCTGGGCGAGCCACTCTTTGGTCCCACCGTGCTGAGCTGTGTTTTGCCAGCAAGGAGACCCCAAATCGGGGTCAAGAAGGGCTCAGACCGAGGGTTCTGGGGTCAGAGGTGCAGAACATGTGGATTTGTGTCCCTCCCTCTTGCAGGTTCATGAACCACATGAAGCACCACGTGGAGCTGGACCAGCAGAACGGCGAGGTGGACGTGCACACCATCTGCCAGCACTGCTACAGGCAGTTCTCCACCCCCTTCCAGCTCCAGTGCCACCTGGAGAACGTCCACAGCCCCTACGAGTCCACCAGTGAGCCTTTGCAACCTTAAACTGGGGGTTTGGTCTGGTGGTAAATCACAAACCTTGCAGGAAACCCCCCAAAAAACTTGGGGCTTGTCTTTAAAGCCGACAAGTAGAACCAGTTCTTAGGGTGGCCCAGGTGAGAACATCCCTCGGTGATGGGCTCAGTTTTACTCCATTTTAATGCAGGGAATTGTTCTGTTTTGCTGGAAAAAAAAAAAAACCCAAACCCTCTCCAGATGCTGCTGGTTTTGCTCTCCCCTGACTCAAAACATCAGCAGGTGAAGTGGAGCCACAGGAGTGTCACAAAGTCAAAACCCACTTCAGTTTGGGGCAGAAAGTCACTCTTTAATTTCCTGCTCCGTTTAATCATTGGATAATTGAAAATCATTTGAGCCTTGGTTTTGTGGTTTGCCAGTTCTGCTCAGAATATTGAAATTTCCTTTTAATTTTTAATTTTATCTTAAGGAAGTCTTAGAGATGTTCCCACGCAGTCTTTCACACCAGTCCTGGTATTCCCAAATCCAACGGATCCCAAAGAAGGATTTATCCCCTTTTTCCACAGGAGAACACTGATAATAAATCTGACCAAAAAACCTGAAATTTGGCTTTTTTTCCCCCAGTTTTGACCTGCTTTTCCCTCTTCTTTTTGCAGCCAAGTGCAAGATCTGTGAGTGGGCCTTCGAGAGCGAGCCCATGTTCCTGCAGCACATGAAGGACACCCACAAGCCTGGGGAGATGCCCTACGTGTGCCAGGTGGGAAAAAGGGATTTGGGGGCTGGATTTCACTCTCACATAGCAGAGAAAAAGAGGAAATCTGGGATTTTCCATCCCAATTAGGGGTCCTGGGGAGCCCAGTTGTGTCTTTTTTCCCCAGGCATGGAGAGCTCCATGAATTAAAAACAAGGGAAGAAACTTCCAAACCAAGTTGTGTTCAACCAGATTTTGCTCCAAATTCTGCCTTAATGAATCCCATTAATGAATCCCATTAATGAATCCCATTAATGAATCTCATTAATGAATCCCGTTAATGAATTCTCCTTAATGAATTCCA
>NW_016690606.1:34303-36989 GCF_001604755.1 Lepidothrix coronata
AATGATTTTCCCCAAAATGCTCTGCTGGACTCCCCTTGGAGGCAAAGGGAAGGCAGCTCTTGAGGGAATGAGGCACCAGGTACACCAGGAATCACCTGTCTGGGGGTGGAAAATGAGCTCTTAGTCAGTAGAATTTGGGAATTCAGGGATTTTACCAAATGATTTGCCCCAAAATCCTCTGCTGGACTCCCCTGAGAGGCAGCTCTTGAGGGAATGAGGCACCAGGTACACCAGGAATCACCTGTCTGGGGGTGGAAAATGAGCTCTTAGTCAGTAGAATTTGGGAATTCAGGGATTTTACCAAATGATTTGCCCCAAAATCCTCTGCTGGACTCCCCTGAGAGGCAGCTCTTGAGGGAATGAGGCACCAGTTACACCACAAATCACCTGTCTGGGGGTGGAAAATGAGTTCTTGGTAGGCAGAATTTGGGAATTCAGGGATTTTTACCAAATGATTTGCCCCAAAATCTCTCCCCTGAGAGGCAAAGGGAAGGCAGCTCTTGAGGGAATGAGGGACCAGGTACACCAGGAGTCACCTGTCTAGGGGTGGAAAATGAGGTCTTAGGAGGTAGAATTTGGGAATTCGGGGATTTTACCACATGATTTGCCCCAAAATCCTCTGCTGGACTCCCCTGAGAGGCAGCTCTTGAGGGAATGAGGCACCAGTTACACCACAGATCACCTGTCTGGGGGTGGAAAATGAGCTCTTAGGAGGTAGAATTTGGGAATTCTAAAAGTGCCTGAAATGAGTTGCCCCAAAATCCTCTGCTGGACTCCCCATGAGAGGCAACTCCTGAGGGAATGTTGCCCCAGGACCTGTTCTGTGGCACTCCCAGGTGTGGTGTCTCTGCAGAACCTGTTGATTTTAATTAAAAACTTAAACCAATTTAAACCAACCCACCAACGAGGGCCGTGCAGGAGGAAAACGGGGCCTCCTTTGCTTTCCAAGAGGGGGAAAACTGGGGGGGGTTGGAGGTTTATTTTCTTTTCATTTTTAAACCCAAACCCTGCTGTGTGTGTGGGGGGAAACTCCTCTTCCTCTCAACTGCATTTCTTCCCCCTTTGCTTTAGAAGAAGAGTGTTTATCACTGCAACAAGTGCAGGCTCCAGTTCCTCTTCGCCAAGGACAAAATCGAGCACAAGCTGCAGCACCACAAAACCTTCCGCAAGCCCAAGCAGTTGGAAGGGTTAAAACCTGGCACCAAGGTGAGGAATCCCAGGTTTTCCTGAGGAATCCCAGGTTTTCCTGAGGAATCCCAGGCTCTGGGCTCCCTCAGGGAACACCCCGGAGTGTTTTGGGTTCATTGATGTTGTTGTAAAAACCGGGCTGGGCTGTGTAATTAGTTAATTGGGTGATTCAGGGAGGGAGTAAGTGAGAGAGAGGAGGTGACAGAGGTTGAACTCACCTCTGGAGGAGCTGCCTGAGCTGCCTGGACGTGCTCTGTAGTTTTTTTAGGGACAGACAGGCACTTTTGGGGCTCAAATCTGTGTCCTGGGGGGGGGCTGAGTTGTGTCCGTGGAGCTCCTGAGCCTGAATTTGGCTGCAGAGAATCCCAGAGTGGTTTGGGTGGGAAAGGGCCTGAGGGATCATCCAGACCATGGGCAGGGACACCTTCCACTGGCCCAAGTTGCTCAAATCCTGTGTCCCTGGAGCTCCTGAGCCTGAATTTGGCTGCAGAGAACCCCAGAGTGGTTTGGGTGGGAAAGGACCTGAGGGATCATCCAGACCATGGGCAGGGACACCTTCCACTGGCCCAGGTTGCTCCAACCTGCCCTTGGACACTTCCAGGGGTAGAACATCCATGGAATAACCTCCAAAGTGCCTCCCCACCCTCCCAGGGAAGGATTTCTTCCCAATATCCACCCTAAATTTCCCTATTTCAGTGTGAACCCGCCCCCCTTGTCCCGTCACCCCAGTTCCTGATGAACATCCCTCTCCAGCTTCCCTGCAGCCCCTTCAGGTCCTGGAAGGAGCTCTGAGGTCTCCACAAAACCTTCTCCTCTCCAGGTTGAGCGTTCCCAGCTCATTTCTGCCCCTTTTTTTGGTGTCTCTGCTCCCTTCAGGTGACAATCAGGGCGTCCAGGGGACAACCGCGGACGTTGCCGGTCTCTTCCAACGACATGTCCCAGGGCATGGGACAGGACACAGCTCCTCTGTCCTCATCCTCAGACCCCCAGCCCATCTTCCTGTACCCTCCTGTCCAGAGGAACGTCCAGAAAAGAGCCGTCAAAAAAATGTGAGAGCTCCTTTTTGGGGCTGAAGTCTCAGTTTCTGAAGGTTTCCGAGGGGCTGCCGTGGGTTGTTTCGGTGCCAAAGGGGGTGGGGAACACCTGATCCTGTGCCAAGGGGGGGGTTTATTCCATGAGTTTGGCTTCCCACAGAAACCAGGATTGTGCTGGGAAAGCCCTTGAGGTGAAGCTGAAATCCAGAGTGAGCTGACAGTGGGATCCCAGCAGGGGAGGGATTCCTGCCCACCCTAAAGGGTCCTGGAATGGTTTGGGTGGGAAGGGACTTAAAGATCATCCACTAGACCTGCTCCTGGCCCTGGACACTCCCAGGGCTGGGGAATCCATGGAATAACCTGTGCCAGGGCCTCCCCACCCTCCCAGGGAAGGATTTCTTCCTCATATCCACCCTAAATTCCCCTGTTTCAGTCTGACCCCGTCCCCCTTGTCCCCTCACTCC
>NW_016690606.1:42407-44050 GCF_001604755.1 Lepidothrix coronata
CCATCCCATTCCACAGGGAAATG
Organism: Lepidothrix coronata; assembly: GCF_001604755.1. Lineage (NCBI taxonomy): Eukaryota > Metazoa > Chordata > Aves > Passeriformes > Pipridae > Lepidothrix > Lepidothrix coronata. The sequence goes on from NW_016690606.1 coordinate 42,431, forward strand.
TCCTCCCATCCCATCCCATTCCACAGGGAAATGTCCTCTCCATCCCATCCCATTCCAGAGGGAAATGTCCTCTCCATCCCATCCCATTCCAAAGGGAAATGTCTTTCCCCCCCGAAGAACTCAGCCTGAGGCCGCCCCCGACGCGCCGACCAAGCCCTTCCTTTTTGTTCCCTGAGGTTTTTTTTGCCGCCTTTCCCAGTTCAGGGGAGGAATTTTTTCCTCTCCCCCGCAGGCGTCCCAGGAGGAGAACCTGGAGGGGAAGTACCTGAGCCTGGAGGCCGAGGAGAAGCTGGCGGAGTGGGTGCTGACCCAGCGGGAGCAGCAGCTGCCCGTCAACGAGGAGACCCTCTTCCAGAAGGCCACCAAGATCGGGCGCTCGCTGGAAGGGGGCTTCAAGATCTCCTACGAGTGGGCCGTGAGGTTCATGCTGAGGCACCACCTGAGCACCCACACGCGCCGGGCCGTGGCCCAGCCGCTGCCCAAGGGCGTGGAGGACAGCGCCGGCTCCTTCATCGAGTTCGTGCAGCGCCAGATCCACACGCAGGACCTGCCCCTGTCCATGATCGCCGCCGTGGACGAGATCTCCCTGTTCCTGGACGCCGAGGTGCTGGGCGGCGGCGGCGACGACCGCAAGGAGAACGCCCTGCAGACCGTGGGCAACGGCGAGCCCTGGTGCGACGTGGTGCTGGCCATCCTGGCCGACGGCACCGTCCTGCCCGCCCTGGTGCTCTACCGGGGCCACGTGCGGGCGCCCGCCAACGTGCCCGAGTCCATCCTGCTGGAGGCCCGGGAGGGCGGCTACAGCGACGACGAGGTCATGGAGCTGTGGGCGTCGCGCGTGTGGCACGAGCACGTGGCCTGCCAGAGCGGCAAGGGCATGCTGGTGCTGGACTGCCACCGGACCCACCTGAGCGAGGAGGTGCTGGCCGTGCTCAGCTCCTCCAGCACCCTGCCCGCCGTGGTGCCCGCCGGCTGCAGCTCCAAAATCCAGCCCCTGGACGTTTGCGTCAAGAGGACCGTGAAAAACTTCTTGCACAAAAAGTGGAAGGAGCAGGCCAAGGAGATGGCGGAGGACTCCACGTGCGACTCGGACATCCTCCTGCAGCTGGTCTTGTGCTGGCTGGCCGAGGCGCTGGAGGTCATCGGGGACTCGCCGGAGCTGGTGCAGCAATCCTTCCTGGTGGCCAGCGTCCTGCCCGGCCCCGACGGCACGGCCAACTCGCCGGCGCGCAACGGGGACATGCAGGAGGAGCTCATCGCCTCGCTGGAGGAGCAGCTCAAGCTGGGCCGGGGGGAGGAGGAACCCCCCGAGCCCCAGGAGGGGGAGACCCATCCCGAGGAGGCGGCGGATCCCGAAATCCTCCACCGGCTCTTCGAGGGAGAGAGCGAGACCGAGTCGTTCTACGGCTTCGAGGACGCCGAGCTGGAGCTGATGGAGGAGGAGGCCTGAGCCAGGAGGCACAAAAAGAACAAAGAGAAGGGGGTTATTTTTTTTTTGAGAATAAACGTTGGATTGAGACCATGACACTTCCCTGTGGATTTGTGGGGTTTTAGGAATTTTCCGTAGAGATTAAAACAAAACAAAACAAACAAACAAACAAACAAAACAAACAAACAAAC
>NW_016690606.1:44252-49041 GCF_001604755.1 Lepidothrix coronata
GCTATTTTACCTCACTTGTATCAGAGTTTCTGGGGTTTTTATCGTGCAGAAATGTGGATCTTTTTTTTTATTCCCAATTGGACATTTGTCAATTTGGGGCCGTTTCGGGGGGGGGGTGGAAAAGGAAGGAGAGGAAAAAAAAAAATCACCGTTTTTGGTATTTTTTTTCCTGAAAATATCTCGTGGGTGGCTATTTTACCTCACTTGTATCAGAGTTTCTGGGGTTTTTATCGTGCAGAAATGTGGATCTTTTTTTTTATTCCCAATTGGACATTTGTCAATTTGTGGCCGTTTCGGGGGGGGGGAAAAAAGGGAAGGAGAGGAAAAAAAAAAATCAGATGTAGCTCTGGAAAAACCAGTTCTCAAAACCTTTTTTGGGGTTGTCTTAAAAAAAAAAAAACAAACCAAACCAGGTTCTTTTTTTGATTCTTGGTTTTGTGACACTTGACCCCGGGGAAGTTCCATTCCTGTGGAATTCCTGTGAACCTTCGGATTGGCCCGGGGAGATTTTGGGGTTGCTTTGGGTCTTTTTGGGGGTTTTTTGGTTAGGAATTTGGCCAGGGGGTGAAACCACACCGGTTTTCCTGTTCGGTGCCAGCAGATTTGGGGTCGGGAGCAGCTTTTTAGGGGCAGAACCCCCCCCAAAACCTCTCGTTTTTCCCGGTGATTTTCCCTGGAAAACCACCCGGCCCCCACCTTGCTCCAAAGAATTCCCGACAGAGGGCACTGGGATGAGGAGAAAAGCCCCAGATTGCTCTTGGATCTCCCTCCCAGCGCCCACAAAACGTTGCCCTGTAATTCCCAATAGTGACAAACCCGCTTTTAGATCCATCCAATCCCTTAGGATTAGGAAAACAAAAAAAATTTGGGATTTGGGAACCAAACTGTGACTTTCACAAACGAGGACAAACAAACAAAGAACTATTTGTTTTTATTTTTCACTGCCAGCTTGGAGTTTTTTCTACAATTTGCATGTTTGGAGGGGTTTTTTAACTCTTGCCTGGGTTTCTGATCCCAGAAATCCAGAGGCACCTGCACCTTTCTGTTTCCATGGGTTTTTTGGGTTGTTTTTTTTTTTTTTTTGTGAGCCTTTCCCCCCCCCCCTCTTCCCCTTCCTCCTCTTCCCTAAGGAAAGCAGGAAGCAGCATGTGCAGACCTGTAAATGGTTCAGCTTGGAATTGTACAGCCGTGGAAACGTTGAAATAAAACCAGGGAAATGGATTTTTTTTTTTTTCCTAAACACGTGTTTTTATTCCCCCAACCCCGCTCTTGGAAAACTCCCGGAGGGATTTGTTCCCAACCCCCTCCTCCTGCCCTCCCGAGTCCTTCCCCTGTCCTGGAGAACCCAGAGATGGGGTTTTAATTTAAGTTTTAATTTAATTTCCCCCCCCTTTTTCCAGGAAACTTCAGTGCCACGACTGACTCTTCCCCACTGAGAGATTTCCTTCTCTTTTTAAATAAAAGTTGGATAAAAATGTCAATAAAACTCTTCCTGAAGAAATGTATTTACTGGTGGTTCTCTGTGCTGGTAAAAATACCACTTTCATGTTGATTTATGTCCTTATTTTGCTGAAATATTTCAATATTCCACTGAAATCAGTTCCATATTTTGCAGAGAGTTTCATATTTTGAAGTGTCTCCTTTTACTATTTCCTTGTTTTACTGAAATATTTCCTTTTTTTTAACTTAAGGTTCAGCAAATCTTTATTTTATTCTTCATTTCTTTCCTGTAAAAAAAATTGAAAATGCCCCAATCCAGCCCTTTATCCCTGTTTTTTTCCCGGATCCAGCCCCATCCCTCCCAGGAAACCCCCACCCCCTCCCCGAGGTCATTTTGAACCTCCCAAAAAACGTGATTTTTAACAAAAAAAAATCTCTTCCCAGACGTGTTTTCCTTCCATCCACAGGTGACTCCTAAAGGTGGATTATTGAGCCTTTTTGCCTTCCCGGAATTCCCTTGGATTCCCAGCTGGAATAATGCAGGACCTGCTCTGTGTAAGTCTTGGTTTGGGGCAAATCTGGGCTATTTTGGGGGCTGATCCTGGAGCCCAGGGCTGGCCTGAAGCTGCTCCAGGGGGGGTTTTAGGTCGGATATTTGGGAAAATCCCGGAATCCCCACCCTGGAATGCCCAAAGAACGTGTGGATGTGGCACCTTGGGGACAGGATTTAAGGGTGGCCTCGGACTCCACGATCCCAGAGGGGCTTCTCCAACCTCAGCAATTCCAAGATTCCAACAAAAACAAGGACTTGCAGCTTCACCTGGAACTCCGAGACCCCCCTCCCTTCCTCAAGTCCCTGGTTTGGGAGGATCCCAAGTTTTTTTGGAGGGTCCCGAGCGCGGCACAAACACAGAGCCCGGTCTTAAAAGGCCTTGTTTTTATTCCCAAAACCACGGATGGGACATTCCCAAAGGGAGGAGGATCCAAAGGGTGGGATACAAAGGGCAGGACGCGACGACCTGGAGCAGCTCCCGGGGTTCACTCGAAGCCGCTGCAAGAAAAGGGATTGGGAAGGTCAGGACGATCCCCCCTGGATGTGCCACAGGGATTCCTACACCTGGAATGTCACCCTGGAGCTCCTGGATGTGCCCTGGGACACCTGGAATGTCCCCCTGGAGCTCCTGGATGTGCCCTGGGGCTCCTGGATGTGCCCTGAAGCTCCTGGATGTCCCCTGGAGCTCCTGGATGTCCCCTGGACACCTGGATGTCCCCATGAGCTCCTGGATGTCCCCCTGGAACACCTGGATGTCCCCTGGAACACCTGGATGTCCCCTGGAGCACCTGGATGTGCCCTGGGGCTCCTGGATGTGCCCTGAAGCTCCTGGATGTCCCCTGGAACACCTGGATGTCCCCCTGGAGCTCCTGGATGTCCCCTGGAACACCTGGATGTCCCCATGAGCTCCTGGATGTCGTCCCCTAGAGCACCTGGATATCCCCTGGGGCTCCTGGATGTCCCCTGGAGCTCCTGGATGTCCCCTGGAGCACCTGGATGTCCCCCTGGAGCACCTGGATGTCCCCTGGAACACCTGGATGTCCCCTGGACACCTGGATGTCCCCTGGAACACCTGGATGTGCCCTGGACACCTGGATGTCCCCTGGAACACCTGGATGTCCCCATGAGCTCCTGGATGTCCCCTGGGGCTCCTGGATGTGCCCTGGAGCACCTGGATATCCCCTGGAGCACCTGGATGTCCCCCTGGAGCTCCTGGATGTCCCCTGGAGCACCTGGATGTCCCCTGGAACACCTGGATGTCCCCCTGGAACACCTGGATGTGCCCTGGACACCTGGATGTCCCCCTGGAGCTCCTGGATGTCCCCCTGGAGCACCTGGATATCCCCTGGACACCTGGATGTCCCCTGGACACCTGGATGTCCCCTGGGGCTCCTGGATGTCCCCTGGGGCTCCTGGATGTCTCCTGGAGCACCTGGATGTCCCCTGGATGTCCCCAGATTGTCACCCCGAGCCCGGGAGCGTTACCTGACCACGTGGGCGATGTCCCAGTTGGCTTCCAGGGTCAGGGGTCCCTCCACCTGCACCCCCTTCTCCGTCACGGTGGCGAGTTCATACTGAGGGGAGAGAACGTGGGAATGAATCCTTGGAATTCCACACCCGGAGCCAGGTAGGCCTGGAATTCCACACCTGGAGCAAAGCGGGCCCTGGGGACGCCCCGATTAAGGAGACTGTCCCCCAAAAAAGGGTTTGGGTTTAATGGGGGGATGGTGGGAAAGGATTCCCAAGGGGAAGGATTGGAGCCCCTGGATGGCGGAGCTGCAGGGACGGGACAGTTATCCAAGGAAATCCCCCCAAAGTGGATCCTGACCGGCTGGAGCCGAGCTGGGCTCTGGAGCTCGGGATCAACTCATCTCCCACCCTCCCCCTTCTCCTGGGATAAGGGAGGTGGGGCTGGGAGAGGGATTTTCCTGGGATCAGGATGGGTGTATCCAGGTGAGGGGATCAGGAAGGTGTCTTCAGGAGGGATTCCTGGGATCAGGGAGGTGTCTTCAGGAGGGATTCCTGGGATCAGGGATGTGTCTGCAGGAGGGATTCCTGGGATCAGGACAGGTGTCTCCAGGAGGGACCCCTGGGTTTTTGGGATCAGGGAGGTGTCTCCAGGAGGGACCCCTAGGTTTGTGGGATCAGGGAGGTGTCTCCAGGGGGGATTCCTGGGATCAGGGATGTGTCTGCAGGAGGGATTCCTGGGATCAGGACAGGTGTCTCCAGGAGGGATTCCTGGGATCAGGATGGGTGTATCCTGGTAAGGGGGATCAGGGAAGTGTCTCCAGGAGGAATTCCTGGGATCAGGGAGGTGTATCCATGTGAGGGGATCAGGGAGGTGTCTCCAGGAGGGACCCCCGGGTTTGTGGGATCAGGGAGGTGTCTCCAGGACGGATTCCTGGGCTCAGGGAGGTGTCTCCAGGAGGGACCCTCGAGTTTCTGGGCTCAGGGAGGTGTCTCCAGGAGGGATTCCTGGGCTCAGGGAGGTGTCTGCAGGGGGAAGGACACGGACCCTGTTGAAGGATCTGGCGTCCCTGTAGTAGAGGATGCGCAGGCAGCGCTCCAGGAGATCCCGGGCCTCCTCCTGGGACAGGCTCGGCTTCTTCTCCAGGACCTCCCTCATCAGGGGCTGAGGAGAGGGAGAGGAGTGAAATAAAACCACGGGACTTAATTATTAAGACAACAAAACACAGTTAAACACGACAACACGAACTTCGAAAAGTAAAATAAATAACAGAACAGCATAAAATAGCCTAAAATAAAATAAAAAAACCTCAAAGCCCACCTGAGCCA
>NW_016690606.1:52926-54325 GCF_001604755.1 Lepidothrix coronata
GGTGTGACCTGTCCTACAGCAGAGCCTATAGGGGCTGTGAGCTCAGGGTGTGACCTGTCCTACAGCAGAGCCTATAGGGGCTGTTATCCCGGGTGTGTCCTGCCCTATAGCAGACCCTACAGGGGCTGTTTTCCCACGTGTGTCCTGCCCTACAGCAGACCCTACAGGGGCTGGGCCTGACAGGAGCCTCCTTCTGGGGCCACCGTGCCCTGTAGAGACTCTACAGGTGCCACCTTGTCCCTGTCCTTGCCCCTATAGTTGCCCCCACAGGGGTCTTCTCGCCCTATAGGGACCCCTCAGGTGAGCTCTCCCTGGACCCTACAGCCCCTGCAGGCCCCGCCGTTACCTGTCCCTTCCAGGCACTGTCATTCCATACGGGACCCGCCTTTCCCTGTGGGAATTGTCCCCGCGGGTGCTCCCGCTTTTGGGGAGGGGCCTCGCCCAGGTCCCCTACACCTCCCTCTATAGGGGACCCGCCGCTGCTTCTCCTCGGACGCGGATCCCAGGAGGGAGGGAAGAGCCTTTGGGACCTGGCAGGAGCCCTCCTGGAATTCTGGGACCCCCCTGGAATTCCAGTCCAACCCCCCCCCGAAAGCCGCAGCTTTGCCGTGCGGAGCTGCCCTACTTTGCCGGGCTCCCGGGGCCGTATTTTTAGCAGCTCCTTTAAATAAGATGGAAAAATCCAGGGCTTTGGGTGCCGTCCTGATCCATCGGGATCCTTTGGGTGCCCGGATCCCACCCCCCCCCCCCCGGGAACTCGCTCGCGTGTCCCCGTCCTTGTCCTTCGCCACCGGCTTTTGTTCGGGAGGGTGTTTGTGGTTTGCTCTCCCCTCCCACCGCCCCGACCGGTCGAACCGGTTTTTTTGGGGAGCTGCGTTTCCATCTCCTGATAAAGGGTTCGCCAGCGCAGCCCCTCGCCCGCCGCGGGGCTCCCACGGGACCTCCTTCCAGCACCTTTTTGGGGTGGGAGCAGCGTCGCCCCGGGGCGGGATTTGGGGTGAAAGCAGATCCCCGCGGCCCCGGGGAGCTGCGGCTGCTCCCCGTTATCCCCCCCGGGGCCGTTCCCGGCTCCCGTTCCCGGCTCCAAAAGAAACTCCGGTTTCAAAAGGCTCGGAAAGTGTAAATCGATCGCGTGGGTGCCGCGGAGAACCCGAGACCTGCGCCGGGAGGGGCGGTTCGGTGACGGCTCTGACCCCCTGAAGGACGGGACGAGGCTTTTGTTTTCCCTGGGAGCGGCAGGAACGGGATTTTCCAGTCTCCGGGTTGATGATTAACCCGAGGGCTCTGCCCGCGGCCCGGCGGGATGCGGAGGAATTCGGCTCTTATCGGTTCAGAGGGAGCCCCGGGGGACATGGCCTTGTCCCGGCTGGATGTCCCTCTCCCAACCCTTATCCCATCT
>NW_016690606.1:54655-61414 GCF_001604755.1 Lepidothrix coronata
CGGTGGTGCCAGGAGCCCAAACCAGCCGGTGTGGAAGTGGTTTGGGGTGATGGAAACAACCCCGGTGGTGCCAGGAGCCCAAACCAGCCGGTGTGGAAGTGGTTTGGGATAATCCAGCGGTTTCTGCCGGGTTTTGGGTTTGGCCCCTGGTCCAATTCCCTGCCCTGGGCACGGCTCAGGATCAGCCCTTCCCAGCGGCCCTGGGTGGGGGGAGAGCCGGGCCAGCTCCGGCCTTCTCCAGCGCCCGCCCGCGAATTGCAAAACAACTTTCTGGGTTAACGTCGGCGGCACAAAGGGCTCATTGTGCCGCGCTCCGAGAGCGCCGCTGGCCCCGGGCCATCCCGGCTCTGTGATTCCAGAGGTGCGGGACGGCCTCTCCCACCGCCCCCGGCCGTGCCCGGGACCCCCCATCCCTGTGCCGGCCCATCCCGGGGCAGGACCCGGGTGTTTTGTGGCCCCGGGGACAATCCCCGGCCTATTTTTAGCCTCGATTCCCCGCTGCTTCCTCCGCTCCTTCCTTGTGGTTTGCGGTGAAATCCCCTCCCGGGGCCGTGTTTCCAGCCCGGCTTGGGTGTTGCTTTCCCACACAGGAATGTGATCCCGGCTCCAGCCCCTTTATCTGCGAGCTGGAGCCTTTCCAGAAGGAGGGAGGCATTCCTGGGAGATTACCCAGCCGGGCCTGGCTCACCTGCTTCCTCCTGGCTCTCTCCCCACCCCAAAACGCTGCCAGAGACCCCCGAACGGGAGCAGAGCCGCTCATCCCGAGCCGGGGTGGGAAGGGCAAAGCCTCTCCCTGGTTTCTGAGCTGGGAAAAAAGCGGATCCTCTTCCCGGCCCGGCTGGGATCGAGCCCGGTGCCAGCCCCGGCCGCGTCCGAACCCCCGCGGTTTTCCACCACCTGCTTCCCGCCCGTGCCAGGCCGGATGGTGGGGACAGTGCCCTGTCCCTCGGGGGTGCTGGCACGTCCCGGCCGTGGGATGATGATGCCCTGCCGGCCCTCACCGCCCATCCAAAGGTCTCCCCGAGCCGGGAGCTGCGCCCAGAGCTCGCCGTTCCCACCCAGATCCAGGTGAGGGGCTGAGCCCGGGGCTCGTCACCGGTTGCACTTTGGACACCGGCGGCCATGGAATATTCCGAATTCGGTGCCAAAGCCGCTTCCCCGGCCTCGGTTCCCGGCTGCAGGTTGGTGCCCGTGCTGCTCCTCCCAACCCCCCGCGGCCGGAGGGGCTGCGGCGGCTCCCGGAGGGACGGCGGGGTCCCTCCGATGGGATTTAGGGGCTCCTGATGGGATTTAGGGGACCCTGATGGGATTTAGGGGCTCGGGGGGGTGGTGTGGTGGTTTCCAGGCTGGTGTCAGTTCCTGATCTCGTTATCCCGACACCGGGCAAGGGGTAATGAGCTTAAGAGATAAGGACTCTGCTCCCAACCCCTGTGCCGACTCCAGGGATCCTTCACCTGCAGCTCCTGGGGCTCCAGGGATCCTTCACCTGCCGTTCCTGGGGCTCCAGGGATCCTTCACCTGCCATTCCTGGGGCTGGGGAGGGATTCGGGACCCCCGACAGGCTCGTGTTGATTCCAGATCCCGGGGGAGCCGCCCGAGCTGCCCCTGCCGAGTTCGGCCGGGGTTTGGGAGCAGAGAGGGGCGGTGGGGACCCGGCAGAGCCAGGGCCGGCCAACAGCTCGTCCTTCCCGGCTCTGCTCCCGACCCGACTCCCTGGAAAACGCCGCGTCCCGCGGCTCCAGCCCCGTTTTCCTCCCCGGGGTGGGGGCACAGGAGGAGTCCCGGGCTCGGGGGCGATGCAAGGACACGAGATCCCATCCCCGCGCTGGGATCCCGCTGCTCCATCCGCATCCCTGCTCCATTCCTGTCTCCGAGCTGGATGTGTGTGTGTGTGTGTGACTCCCGGCGTGTGGTTTCGGGGCTGCTTTTTGGTTTTTCTCCGTGTTCCAGCAGCCCCCGGGACACCCTCTGGGATCGGGGGGGTGCGAGCGGGGCTCGTGTCGCTCCCGGTTTATTTGCGGCACAGAAAGGAAGGAGCTGCGGCTGCTCCCGGTGCTCGCGGCGGGGGACGCGCGGTGCCGGAGGGGCGATTTGGGGCCGATTTGGGGCTTTTGCATCACTTATCCCCCCCCCTCTCCGGTGCTCATAGGGCAGCCCCCCCCCTTCCTCCGCTCCCTGTCGGGCCGGCATCGCCCCGGGACCGAGGGGGAGGGTTCCATCACGCTGTTCCCAATATGTCACTGCTCATATCTGTCCCCTCCCCACGGGACGAGGGGGCCCGCCGGGCGCTGGGGGTGATGCTGAGGGGCCCCCGGAGCCGCGGCCAGGCTGCGGCGGCGCTTCCGCAGAAAAAACCGGGAATGCGGCGGCGGCCGAGCCCGGGCTGCGGAGCCCGCGGGAGCGCCGCTTCCCCCCGCATCCCCCCGCATCCCCCCGCTTCCCCCCGCATCCCCCCGCCAAGGGCAGGACGCGCGGGGGGGGTGAAGGCTCCGCCGAGGATGCTGCGGGTGCGGTGCGGGGGTTTCTCCGTCCCCAGAGTCCCCCCCGCGAGCGGCCGAAGCGCTGCCGGTGCTGGCACAGCAAATCCTCGTCCCCGTCCTGTGTCCTGGGGACGCCGCAGCGCTGGCACCGCGTGTCCTCTGGCTCCCGTCCCGCCGGGAAGGCGCCGCCGGACCCTCCTCTGATTCGGGGATACTCACACATACACCCCTCTCTCTCTGCGTCCCCCCAGCACCGCCGAGCCCGCGGCCATGGAGCGGCCGGCGGGGATGGAGAAGCAGAGCCCGGTGGATTACGGCGTCCAGATCCGCTTCATCAACGACCTCCAGGAGCCCCGCAGACCCCCGAAGCCGCGGGGCAAGCCCGGCTCCTACGGCGTGGCCGTGCGGGTCCAGGGCATCGCCGGGCAGCCCTTCGTGGTCCTCAACAGCGGCGACAAGGGCGGCGACTCTTTCGGGGTGCAGATCAAGAGCGACGGGTCCTACCCGACCCCCCCCTGGCCCTCGGGCTCCGTCAGCTCCGACTCGGACCTGCCGGAGAATCCCTACGCGGGGCGGCAGCGCCGGCACGGCTCCTACAGCACCTCGGACGAGGAGGCTCCGGGGGGCTCCCGGCGGGACCCCCGACCCGCGGCGGGCGAGGAGCTGCGGAGGACACAGTCCCACGGGGACCTGCTCAGCGCCGCCGCGGAGGAGCCCCCGGCCCGCGGCATTCCCGGGATCCAGCGGCAGCAGCAGCAGCAGCAGCGCCGGGCCCCGGCCGGTGGGAAGAGCGGCAGCGCCTCGAGCATCGCCCCGGGGCACAAACCCGCCAGGGCCGCGGGCGAGGACCCGTCCTCGGACCCGGAGGCGGCCGGGGGGGACGTGGACACCAAGCCGCTGTCCTCGGTGGATTCCCTGATCAGCAAATTCGACGGGAAGGGGCAGCAGCAGCAGCGGGGAAGGGCCGCCAGGAGGGGCCGCATCCCCTCGGCCGAGAGGAAGCGCTCCCAGAGCCTGGACGACCGCGTGTCCCACCGGGATGTCCCGGACGCCCGCGTGTCCCACCGGGATGTCCCGGACGGCCGCGGGACTCGCCCCCAGCCCTCGGGACCCGCCGGCAGCCGCAGCCCCCCCCGTGGATCCGGGGGGATGGACGGGGCAGGGATGAAGGTCCAGCGGGGAATTCGGGCCGCGGAGGAGCAGAGCAAAGCCCGGGCAGAGCTGCAGGTATGAGGGGGGGGGCTCTGGATCCCGCTGGGGTCCCTTAACCGAGGGGGGCACGAGGGGGGCACTCGTGTCCCGGCTGGAGCTGAGCTTTTTACCCCTCCTGGCAGCTCAAATCCACCCCGGACCTGCTGCGGGATCAGCGGGAGGTGGCCCAGCCTGGCAGCAGTGAACACCCCAAGGAGCTCATCTACAGCATCCTGAAGGAGGGGTGAGCCCCCCAGGGCTCCCCCAAGAGCCCCCCGAGTGCCCCCTGAGTGCCCCATCATTCCCTGCCCCTTTCCCAAAGCCCCGCTGGCCGGGGCTGGGATGCAGGGGGGGTGGTTTGGGAGCAGGGATGGATTTGGGGGGGTGGAGTGTGGATTTTGGGGGGGTGGTTTGGGAGCAGGGATGGATTTTGGGGGGGGTGGTTTGGGAGGGGGGATGTCCCTGAGCTCAGGATTTTGGGGGGGGGTGGTTTGGGAGCAGGGATAGATTTTGGGGGGGTGGTTTGGGAGCAGGGATGGATTTTGGGGGGGTGATTTGGGAGCAGGGATGTTCCCAAGATCAGGATTTTGGGGGGATGGTTTGGGAGCAGGGATGGATTTTGGGGGGATGGTTTGGGAGCAGGGATGTCCCCTAGCTCAGGATTTTTGGGGGGGGGAGCTGAACAGCAAACGACTCGGGTGTTTGCACCCCCCATTCTGTGCCCCCTCCCACCATTCCCAACTGCTTCCCACAAATCCAACACCCCCAGGAGCAGTGAGAGTGAGATCTCCCTGAAGAGGAAAACCTCCCGGCTGCTGGAGAAGATGCAGGAGCTGGTGGTGAGTCGAGGCCATCCCGGGGCTGCCCCATTCCCAGGGATCCCCCAATCCCCCCCGGGGGCTCCTGCCTTCCCAGCACCGTGTCCTGACATCCCAGGGGTGGGATCCCCGTGGTTCTGGGGGGGGTTGCAGGACCCCAAACCCACCCAGTGAACCCCGGGGTGTCTCTCCAGGTGCCCCCCAAGGACGGGGCGTGTTCCCAACCCCAGCACAGGGAACTGGCCAGGAAGGTGGAGGAGCTGCAGGAGAAGCTCGATGAGGAGACCAAGGTGAGGCCGAGCAGGCTGGGGGGGCTTTTGGGGTCCCCAAATTACACCCCTGGGGGAGGGGAGGCACAGCAGGTCCCTGCTCTGACCCCCCTTCACTTGGGTGCCGGGTGAGACCGAGTCTGATTTCCCTGCTGGGTGCTCTGGGGGATGTTGGGGTGCAGGTGTCCTTCCTGGGGCGGGGAGGGGGGTCAGGAGCCCCCTCAAGGAGGGGGTGTCACCAGTGTCCCCTTGTCCCCTTGTCCCACAGCTCCGCCAGAAGCTGGAGCTGCCCGGGGGCCCCGCCCGGCTCCGCGAGGCCGAAGCGGAGACCCAGCAGCTCCGGGGGGCTCTGGAGAAGAAAAACCTGGAGCTACAGAGGAGTCTGCAGGAGTAAGAGCTGCCCCAGGGCACTGGGACATCTGTGGGGGGGTCTGTCCTTCCCAGGGGTGGGAATGCTGACGGTGGGGGGTCAGTGGGGTCACCCCCGTTGCCATCCCGGGATGAGCTGCCCGCGGATGTCGGTGCCCGTGGGCGGGGGTCCAGAGCGGGGAGCGGGTCCCTGAGGGATTCCCACACCTCTTTCCAGGCTGAAGGAGGTGAAATCCTCCAAGGAGCAGGTGGAGAGCCGGCTGGGGGACTGCGAGGAGCAGCTCCTGGCCACGCGCCGGGAGCTCGAGCGGCTGCGCCGGAGCTCCGGAGCTTCCCCGGACGCCGAGTCCCTGTACAAGGTACAGGCCTGGTGGTGGCCCCAGGGGGTGACTGTCCCATCGTGCCACCACCCTGCGCCTCATCCCGCCCCTGCAGGAGCTGCTGGAGGCCCGGGAGGAGCTGGAGGAGGCCCTGAGCTCGCGGCAGAGGCAGGAGGAGCAGCTGCGGCTGCGGGAGCGGGAGCTGACGGCGCTCAAGGGGGCCCTCAAGGAGGAGGTGGCCACCCACGACAAGGAGCTGGAGAGGGTCAGGCAGCAGTGCCAGAGCGACATGGACCAGCTGAGGAGGAGCATGGAGGGCATCTCGCAGGTCTGGGGGGCTGGGGGGCGGCTGGGGAGGGGGGCTGGGTGTCCCCAAATCCCCCCTTTTCAATGAGCCGGAAACAGGGTCTGTGTCCCACCCCAAACTCACCCCATTGCAGCATCCACCTGTCCTGGCTGAAGGTGATGGGGAGAGCTGGGGAGGGTCTGGGAACCCCAAAATTCCCCCTTTTAAGTGGTCCAGAGCTGGAAAGAGGGTCTGTGTCCCACCTCAAACTCACCCTGTTGCAGCATTCACCTGCTCCTGGCTGGAGGTGCCGGAGGGGGATCCCAGATGGTTTGTGGAGGTTTTGGGGCTCCCTGGACTCCTTTGTGGGCTCCCCTGGCTGGAGGTGGTGGGGAGGGTCTGGGAGCCCCTAAATTCCCCCTTTTAAACAATCCAGAGCTGGAAACAGGGTCTGTGTCCCACCCCAAACTCACCCCATCAGAGAATCCACCTGCTCCTGGCTGGAGGTGCCGGGGAAGGTCTGGGAGCCCCTGAATTCCCCCTTTTAAACAGTTTGGGGTCTGTGTCCCACCCCAAACTCCACCGCCCTGGCTGGAGGTGCCGGGGGGGATCCCAGATGGTTTGTGGAGGTTTTGGGGCTCCCCCGGGTCCTGTCCCTGCCGGGCAGGACCTCAGCGTGGCTGGAGCATCCCGTGGTGCTGCTTCCCTGCAGGATAAAGCCAACCTGGAGTCGGAGAGGCAGAAGGTGGGCGCGGTGGTGAGGAACCTGCAGCGGGAGCTGGAGGAGAGCGCGGAGGAGACGGGGCACTGGCGGGACATGTTCCAGAAGAACAAGGACGAGCTCAGGAACACCAAGCAGGAGTAAGTGCTGGAGCTGTGGCCGAGCCAGAGGCCACCAGGAGCCTTTGGGAAGGTCCAGCTGGCTTGGGATTGTCCAGTGATTTTACTCCAAATCCCGTTAAAACGGGTCGGGAGCGGGGATGGGGCTGGTTCTCCTCCTCCTCCTCCTCCTCCTCCTCCTCCTCC
>NW_016690606.1:62357-64224 GCF_001604755.1 Lepidothrix coronata
TGCGGGAGGCGCGGGAGGCGCGGCGGGAGCTGGCGGAGGAGCGGCAGGAACGGGAGGAGCGGCTGCGGGAGCGGGAGCGGGAGCTGCTGGCGCTGAGGGGGGCCCTGAGGGACAGGGAATCCAGCCGGGATGGGGAGCTGGAGCAGCTCCGAAGGGACCTGCAGCGGCTCCGGGAGGAGCGGGACGAGGCCGCCGAGGTGAGCGCCGGGAAGAGACGCCCGGAGGGATTCCCGAGGGAGCGATTCCCGAGGGAGCGATTCCCGAGGGAGCGACTCCCGAGGTGGGATTCCCTTGGTCCTTCCCGGATTTCGTGGCCACGGGGTGGTGGGACAAAGCTGCAGCCCCCAGACCTGCCATGGATGATCCAGACACCAGGGGAGGGGAAGGTTTGGGCAGGGAATCTTTGGGAACTTGGCTTATCCTGCTGGATGCAGCCCAAGTGAACCCCCTGGATGATCCCAGGCACCAGGGAAGGGGAAGGTTTGGGAAGGGGAAGGTTTGGGAACTGTTGGTTTATCCCAGTGGATGCAGCCCACATGAACCCCTGGATGATCCCAGGCACCTGGGAAGGGGAAGCTTTGGGAAGGGAATCTTTGGGAACTTGGCTTATCCCGGTGGATGCAGCCCAAATGAACCCCCTGGATGATCCCAGGCACAGGGGGAGGGGAAGGTTTGGGAAGGGGAAGGTTTGGGAACTGTTGGCTTATCCTGGTGGATGCAGCCCAAATGAACTCCTGGATGATCTCAGGCACCAGGGAAGGGAAAGGTTTGGGAAGGGAATCTTTGGGAACTGTTGGTTTATCCCAGTGGATGCAGCCCAAATGAACCCCCTGGATGATCCCAGGCACCAGGGAAGGGGAAGGTTTGGGAACTGTTGGTTTATCCCGGTGGATGCAGCCCAAGTGAACCCCCTGGGTGATCCCATCCAGGCAAAGGCGTCCCTGGAGAGCACCCGGGAGGCGTCGGAGCAGGCGAGGAAGGCGGTGGAGTCCAGCCTGAGGGAAGTGCAGGAGCAGAACGACGACCTGAGGAGGAAATTCCTGGGCCTGGAGACGAAGCTGAAGGAATACGAGCGCCTGGGGGAGAACTGGGAGGGCTCCCAGGCGCGGCTCAAGGACAAGGTCGCCAAACTGGAGGTACTTGGAGCGTTCCCTGAGCTTCCCAGAGCTCTTCCCGAGCTCAGGGAAGGGGTTGGAAGAGCTCCTTCCCCGCAGGCAGAGCGCAGGCACGTGGAGGAGTCGCTGGGAGAGGCCACGGAGCGGGAGCAGGAGCTGCTGTTGGCCAAGAGGTCCCTGGAGACGCGGCTGGAGGAGGCCGAGAGGGGCCTGGCCCGGCTGGCCCAGGAGCAGCAGGACCTGAGCCTGTCCCTGCAGGAGGAGCAGCGGCAGAAGGAGCAGCTCAGGCGCTCCAAGAACGAGCTGGAGGAGCAGAAACGGCTCCTGGACCGGACCACCGAGAAGCTCAACAGAGAGGTCGGGGCTGGAACCCCCTTCCCCTTTCCCTTTCCCTTTCCCATTCCCTTCCCCTTTCCCATTCCCTTCCCCTTCCCATTCCCTTCCCCTTCCCATTCCCTTCCCCTTTCCCATTCCCTTCCCTTTCCCATTCCCTTCCCCTTTCCCATTCCCTTCCCCTTCCCATTCCCTTCCCCTTCCCATTCCCTTCCCCTTTCCCATTCCCATTCCTTTCCCCTTCCCCTTCCCCTTTCCCTTCCCCTTTCCCTTTCCCATTCCCATTCCTTTGCCCTTCCCCTTTCCCTTTTCCATTCCCCTTCCCCTTTCCCTTCCCCTTTCCCATTCCCATTCCCTTTCCCATTCTCTTCCCCTTTCCCCTTTCCCCTTTCCCCTTTCCCCTTTCCCCTTTCCCCTTT
>NW_016690606.1:65493-68153 GCF_001604755.1 Lepidothrix coronata
ACACTCCTTCCCTGGGGACACTTCCCACCTGGAAACACTCCTTCCCTGGGGACACTTCCCACCTGGAAACACTCCTTCCCTGGGGACACTTCCCACCTGGAAAGGCCCTTCCCGCAGGTGTCCCGGCTGAAGCAGGCGCTGCAGGAGAGCCAGGCGGAGAAGGAGAACGTCCTGCTGGACAAGGAGGTGCTGCTCCAGCGCCTGCACAACCTGGAGCAGGAGATGGACGCCAGGAAGCGCTCCCAGGACGACCGATCCCGGCACGTCAAAACGCTGGAGGTGGGAGCGAGATCCCAAAAAAATAATCCCTCCCTCTCCCCGGCCCTGCAGTGCCCGGCGCCGACAGAGAGGGGCAGAGCGGGCCTGCCTGTCATTCCCGTGCCTGGAAGCGCTGGGATGGGATCGGATTCCCGATTTTATTGGTTGCCGGCGCGGCCGCTCTTCCCAGCTCTTCCCGGCTCTTCCCGGCTTTTCCCGGCTCTTCCCGGCTTTTCCCGGTGCCTCTCCAGGGCTCGGTGGGGGCTTCTCCCCCCCCGGGGTGGTGGGTCATATCCCAGCATTTCCAATCCCTTCCCAAATCCCGGGATGCATCGGAGCTTCCCCGGCTTTGCGTTTTTGGAGCGGATCCGTTTCCTCTGGAATTCCCGCTCCTTTCCCGCTTCCCATCGTTCATCCCACCCCCCCCCGCGGCTCGAACTGACCTTCCTCATCCCGAATCTTTCGCAGGAGAAGTCCAAGCGGCTGGAAGTGGAGCTGGATGAGGAGAGGAGCACGGTGGAGCTGCTGACGGAGCGGGTCAACCGGAGCAGGGACCAGGTGGGAGCCGGGATAACCCGGGATAACTCGGGAATTCTGGAATTAACACCACATTAACGACTCCCTGACGAGCAGCTCCGTCACTAAATTCGATGGGAATGACAATGGGAATTGTGGTGTTGGAAGAGTTTGGGCGTGAATGGGAATTACACGAGTTTAGGGAAGAAAGAAAAAAAAAAATCCGAAAGAAATTCCCAGGAATTTACAGGGCGAGATTTGGGGTTGGGGTGGGAATTTGGGGGCTGAAATCCGCTTAAATCCCGGACTCTTCCCTCCGTCTGACCCCACCTGGTTATTCCCTCAAAGCTGGAGCTGTTGGAGCTTCCTGGGATTCACCAGGATCCCAGTGGAGCCTCCTGGGATTCACCAGGATCCCAGTGGAGCCTCCTGGGATTTACCAGGATCCCAGTGGAGCCTCCTGGGATTGTCCAGGATCCCGGGATTGGCCTCCCCCTCCTGTCCCACAGGGATCCAGCCTGGGGCTTGGAAAGGGAATTCCCTCCCCTCAGGCTCTGACAAGGGGGGCAAAATGGGTGGGTTTCCCGCTTTTCCATCTGGGAGACATCCCAGGGGATGCTTTTCCCGCAACCCCTGGACGTGCCCGAGGCAGTTCTGGTTTGTCCCATCCGTGGATCAAACCCATTCCCGCCCCCGAGTCCCCAAATCCCAGTTCCACCAGTTGAAACCCTCCGGTGGGAAACTCCAGCCCTGGAGCTCCGGGCTGCTCGTGGAATTTGGGTTGGGAAGGACCCGAAAATCCTCCCGGGGGAGGTTTTTGGATGTCCCGTGGGATGGGACACCCGAGCCCGCCTGGGCTCCGCGGCGCCGCTTTCCCGGCGGGAATTCCGGCGGGAATTCCGGCGGCTCCTGCATCCCACCTGGCAAAGGACGTGGCGAATCCCAACCCGGAGCCGTGTCCTCGTTCCCAGATCGACCAGCTGCGGGCGGAGCTGCTCCAGGAACGCTCCAGCCGGCAGGACCTGGAATGCGACAAGGTGTCCCTGGAGCGGCAGGTAGGGATGAGCCACGGCAGGGATGGATCCAGCTGGATCCACCACCAGATCCCTGTGTCCCAGGGGCAGCGGGATGGACCCTTTGCCCCGCGAGGCACGCGGGGAAAAGCCTCTTGGAGCATCCCTTGGGAGCGAGGCTGCGTTCCCAAGGAGCTCTTCCTGCTGCCAAGTCATTCCTCCTCTGTGCTCCGGATCCATCCCATCATTCCCATTCCCCATCCCTGGAGCCCTCTGCCACCTCCCAGAGCGCCTTTCCCTGTGGAATTCCCCCCTTTTCCCTCGTGATTCCCACCGTCCTGCCGGGACTTGCTCTCCCAGCCCTTGGTTACTTAACGAGCCGGCTCCTAACGAGCCGGATCGATGGGAACCGACCCCCCCGAGCTGGGCTTGTTCCCACTCTGGAATTGCCACTTCCAAGGAAAACGTGGGGCTCCTGTTGACACCTGGAGGGGGCTTGGGGGGGAATTTTTTGGCTGACAAAGGGATTCAGGAGCAGGAATTGGGGAGGTGAAGGGGGACGAGCATCGCGGGGTTGTCCCACTCGGTGTTCCCAGTGTATCCCAGTGTATCCCAGTATATCCCAGTCCCCTCCGGCCTCTCCTCGTGCCCAGGCCGGTGCCAACACGTTAATTGCTGTTATATAACCCGGCTCCTCCTCGGAAAAGGCTTTCTGGGCCCTGACTCACCACCAGCTTTACATAAACCAGGCCTGGGACCTTCCCCGCCCAGCCCAGAGCCCCGGGGGTGGGGACAGGGATAAAATTTTGGGGAGGGGATTTTGCAAAAGTGGGAGTGTGACAGGGATAAAATTTTGGGGAGGGGATTTTGCAA
>NW_016690606.1:69308-71297 GCF_001604755.1 Lepidothrix coronata
GGGAACCTCCTGGGAACCCCCTGGGAACCTCCTGGGAACCTCCTGGGGACCCCCTGGGAACCTCCTGGGAACCTCCTGGGAACCCCCTGGGAACCTCCTGGGAACCTCTTGGGAACCTCCTGAGGACCCCCTGGGAACCTCCTGGGGAACCTCCTGGGGACCTCCTAGGGACCTCTTGGGAACCTCCTGGGAACCTCCTGGGAACCCCCTGGGAACCTCCTGGGAACCTCTTGGGAACCTCCTGAGGACCCCCTGGGAACCTCTTGGGAACCTCCTGGGAACCTCCTGGGGACCTCCTGGGAACCTCCTGGGAACCTCTTGGGAACCTCCTGAGGACCCCCTGGGAACCTCTTGGGAACCTCTTGGGAACCTCCTGGGAACCTCCTGGGAACCTCCTGGGGAACCTCCTGGGAACCTCTTGGGAACCTCCTGAGGACCCCCTGGGGACCCCCTGGGAACCTCCTGGGACCCTCCTGGGGACCTCCTGGGGACCCCCTGGGAACCTCTTGGGAACCCCCTGGGAACCTCCTGGGAACCTCCTGGGAACCTCCTGGGGACCCCCTGGGAATCTCCTGGGAACCTCCTGGCACCCTCCTGGGAACCTCCTGGGAACCTCCTGGAACCCTCCTGGGGACCTCCTGGGGATCCCCTGGGAACCCTCGGGGACCCCCCGGACTCAGTTCTCAGCTCTGTATCTTCACAGGGGTCTCAGGGCGTGTTTGCACCGTGGTTTGGGGCCGGGGGGACCTGCTGGGCCACGCCGGTGTCCCCCGGGGGAGGGACCCACTCGCTGTCCCCTCGGTGACCACCGTGGCCACGGGGGGTTCAGGGTCCCGTGGGGGTGTCTGGGGACCCCCCCCCCGGTTTATTTTTCTATGCAGCCCCTCCTTGCCCCTCCGAGCGCTGTTTTAAATAAACCCTCCCATTTTAGCGCCGGGGGAGCGTCGCGTGTTCCGCTGCCTCTGGCCTGGAGATAAACCCTCGTTATCGCTAATTAACGAGCGCGGGAGCCCTGCCAGTCGCTAATTAGCGGCTGACTGGCAGGTTCTTCCCGCAGTTCCCCTCGTGGCCTCGAGCGGGGCCGAGCTGGCGCCGTCCCCAAACCCCGGGGTGGGGGGGGGACACCCCTCCCCACCAAACCTGCCTCAGCCTCCCTTCCCAAAATCCCGGTGCTGTTCCACCGGGATGCATCCGGCGGGGAAGGACACGGTGCCACCGGTGCCACCCCCCCAGCGCTGGCCGTGTCACCGCGTCCCCCCCCCCCGCCCAGGGCCGTGCCCGCGGCGGCCCCGTTGTGGTTCTGCCAGGACCGGCACGACCAGTCCTGCCCTCGGCTCCTCCCGGTCCTGCCCTCGGCTCCTCCCGGTCCTGCCCTCGGCTCCTCCCGGCCACGCGTGGCAGGGACGGGGTCACCCCCGGGCCGCACCCTCTGCCTCGGGGTCCCCCCGTGCCTCAGTTTCCCCCCGTGGGCGCTGCAGAGCTCTGGGGGGGGGCTCAGGGGGGTGCCAGCGGTGCCAACTCCCACCATGGCCCTGACTGTGAGGGAGCCACATCCTCCATCCCACAGGGAATCCACCCTCAATCCCACTTCCCAAACCCTTCCAGGTCAGCCCATGGTGTCCCCAGTGGCTGCTTGACCCCCCCCCGTGCCTCAGTTTTCCCCCTGGGGGTGCTGCAAAGCTCTGGGGGGGCTCAGGGGGGTGCCAGCAGTGCCAACTCCCACCGTGGGGTTTGCCAGGCCCTGATTTTGGGGAGCCACATCCTCCTGCTACCCAAACCCCTCCAGCTCAGCCCATGGTGCCCCCCCCGTGCCTCAGTGTCCCCCTGGGTGCTTCAGAGCTCTGGGGGGCTCCGGGGTGCCCGCAGGGAAGAGGTGGCACAGTTTTTGACTTTGGCAAGTTCTTGGCTTTACTGGCCCCGAGGGAGCCACATCCTCCATCCCACAGGGAATCCACCCTCAATCCCACTTCCCAAACCCTTCCAGGTCAG
>NW_016690606.1:73333-77280 GCF_001604755.1 Lepidothrix coronata
CCAAAAACGTGGCTTTGGGGGGGGGGGAAACGCGCCCCTCGAGCGGCTCCCGGGAAGGAAGGAGGGGTTGGGGGGCGATGGGAACAACCGGGCAGCGGCTCCTTCCCCCCCTTCCCTGGAATTTGAGCGAATCGTCCCGGTTTTTTTCCTCTTCCTCGTCTCCTCGGGTTTTCCCCGGCGCCGTCCGCGGCCGGGACGGGCCCTGGGTGGGGCTGGCGGCGCCCCAAAAACCGGCCCCGCGCCGTCCTGGCGCCCCGGATTCCCGGGAATGGGGCGAAGCCGGCGGCGCTGCCCGGGAGAGCCCGGCCCGGCTCGGCTCGAGGCTTTTTGGGGGGCCGGAGGGATCCCCCCCCCCCAAAAAAAAAATAGAGTCGGGCCGCCTTTTTTCCCCCTGTGCCGGCTGCGGGGTGACTCAGCTCTGAGTCTCCTCGAGGAGAGTCTCCTCATTCCCGGCGGCTTTTCCAGCCTTATAAGGAGCGATCGCGGCGTTGGGCTCGTCGGTTAATGGGGTTTGGGCAGATAAGCGGCTCCAGCGCCGGCGATCCCCAAAATTCCGGCTGCTGATCCTCGCTGATACCCCCCCCCCAACCCTTGGCTCAGGTCAGGCCTGTTCCCGGGCGGGACAGACAGACGGATGGACCTTCCCGAGGGTTGCAAAACGTCGGGATCGGCGGCCGCGGGGCCCTCGGATGTGGTTGGGGTTCGTGTGGTTCCCCCTTCCCCGGAGCCTCCTCCCTCCGGAATGGGTTGGACGGTGCAAAACAGGCCGAAATGTTTTAAAATCGGCTTCGGAATTCCTGAAATCCACCTCCCGGTTGTCCTCGTTTCCGCGGGGATTCTGCTCTTGCCCACCGGGGATTTTGGGAACGTCTCCTCAAATGAGCTTCCTGCCCCAAAAACCTCCAACTGCTGGAGCTTCCCTGCAGCCCAGACCCGGCCAAACTCTTCCCATCCCGGTTCATTCCCAAGGAAAAGCCGTGAACACACACGGCCAGGCTGGAATAACTCCCGGGATGCACAGATGGGGGGAGTTAAAGAAGGATTTTCTGTCCCAGGCGGGTTTTTTTCCAGGCTGGAGCCGAGCGTGGGGCTCTCCATTGTCTTGGAAAAGCCTCCTGCTTCCCTGGAAAATAATGGAGGAGGCCCCAAATCCGCCTCCCCTCCGCTCCAGGGCTGGAAGCGGGAGGTGGGTGTTGGATTTAAGGCCAGGCAGGAGGGACAGGAGCAGGGCAGGATCTGTGGATCTGGAATTTGGGATTTGGGACCTCGGAGCTCCAGCTTGGCCCTGGAGGAGCCACTTGTCCTAAACCCACCCCAGTGAGGAGCCACTAAAACTTTGGGAAAGCCCAAAAAGTCCCCAAAAATCCCCATATTAGGTGTTTCTGCTCCTCTCCTTGTCCTTCCTCACCGGAGCCGAGGCAGGAAGGGGTCGGCTCCATCCTGGCCTCCTGCACCTGCCTCAACTTCCCTAAAAAAACATTCCCTGCCCCCCAAAAAAGCCGGATTTCATCCCTGGTGGTCCAGAGAGTGTCCCTCAAAACAGGGAGACTCGTGTCCCACCCTCCCTGACGGGGCTGGGATTTGCATGGGCTGGTTTCCTGCTCGGTTGAGCCGGGATTTGGAGGTGCTGGTGCTGGTTTAGTGCTGGTTTAGTGCTGGTTTAGTGCTGGTTTAGTGCTGGTTTAGTGCTGGTTTAGTGCTGGTTTAGTGCTGGTTTAGCTCTGGGCTCCGTGGTGGGTTTTATCCAGGAGCAGGTTTGGTGGTGAGGGTGTTTTTTTTTGGGGATGGGAAGTGTCCACGTGCGGAAGTTTTGGCTGCAGGGATGGAAATCGCTCCGTGCTCGTTCCTCCTCGGGGTGAATCTTCCCCTGGGAGAGAGGATTCCTTGGCAGCTCGATGGGATCGGGAATGAGCAGGAATGCAGGATCCTGGTGCTTGTAAACAAAGCTGGGAGTGAGGATGTTTGGGGGAGGCCTTTCCCTGGATCCCGTTGGATTCCGGCAGCAGGGAGATGCCGCCGTGAGCCCTTTGCCTTCCCTAAAACCCCCCCAAATCCCAAAATACACCCCCCAAACCCACAGAGCCTGCTGAATCCGGCTGCTCCCGAGGCTCCCTGACGGAATTTTCCAAACTTTGCCAGGGAAAACATTCCCTGGAGGAAGAATCTCCCCGGGAGCATCCGGTTAAATGTCGGCGGGCGGGAGCGGATCCCGAGCGAAGCTTTCCTGGGGTTGAACAGAGGGATTGGAGGGGTCTGGCCCCGGGTGGGCGTGAGATCCACGGGAGCGGATTCCCGGGGATTTGTGGGAGTTCACCCGGGAGTATTTGGGAAACAAACTCGGCTTGTTGGGACTTGGAGAGAGCCTTTGGAAGCGGGAGGGTGACGTGGCCCAGGGCGTGGCCCGGGCGGGATCCCAGGGGAGGGATCCGTCCACGGAGCTGCCTCCGGAGAGCCCACGGGACACGGAGCAGCTCCGGGATTCGGGATCCTTCCCGAGGATCCATCCGGGAGAAGGACGTCGAGGATTTTTGGGTGACTTCCCCCCGGAGCGTTTTGGGTGCCAGAAGTGTCTCCGGGTGGTCCCGAAACCCCCCTGGGCGTGGGGCACCTCTTGGGATCGTGGCACACCTGCTGGGATTGTGGGATCACGGAATGGGATGGGTTGGAAGGGCCTTAAAGCCCTCCCAGTCCCACCCCCCCTGCCAGGGACACCTTCCACGGGAGGAGGTCGCTCCAAACCCTGTCCTGGTCCTGGCCTTGGATCAGCTCCGTGGATCCTCCAGTCCCGAGGGGTTGGATCCATGGCCTTGTCCTGGATCACTCCTTTAATCCCAGTGGGATCCACTCCTTAAATCCCAACAATATTCACTCTGATCCCAGCAGGATTTGCTTGTCTAATTCCAGCAGGATCCACTCCTTAAATCCCAGCAATATTCACTCTGATCCCAGCAGGATTTACTTGTTCAATCCCTGCAGGATTTGCTTGTCTAATTCCAGCAGGATCCACTCCTCCACTCCTTTAAACCCAGCAATATTCACTCCAATCCCAGCAGGATCCACTCCTTAAATCCCAAAAATATTCACTCCAATCCCAGCAGCATCCACTCCTTTAATCCCAGCAGGATTTGCTTGTCTAATTCCAGCAGAATCCACTCCTTTAATCCCAACAATATTCACTCTGATCCCGGCAGGATTTGCTTGTCCAATCCCAGCAGGATTTGCTTGTTCAATCCCAGCAGGACCCACCCCTTTAATCCCAGCAATATCCACTCCTTTAATCCCAGCAGGACCCACTCCCTTTATCCCAGGTGAGGGAGGAGCTCCTCGCCCGTCCGTCCGTCCGTCCACACCAACCTGGGCAAAAACTTCCAGGGAGCCCCAAAACTCCAACTTTACGCTTTAAAACTAAACCTTAAATTTAAAACTGGGGAAAAGGCCTCCGGGGAGGCCGAAGCTGAGCCCGAGGTGGGACTGAGCCCTGCTTTGTGTCGCAGGAGAGCGTGAAGGTGCTGCGGCTGACGCTGCCCCACGAGCTGCCGGGCGGGCGGCGCGAGCAGGCCAAGCAGAAGGTGGGTGAAATTCCGGCTCCGGGGAGGAATTCCCGGGATTCTGGGGAATTTACTCATCGGGAAATTCCCCCCCCCCCTGCAGCCGGTGGGCAAAGCCTTCGCCATGGTGGCCAACAGGTCCAGCAACGGGCACTCCCTGGCCTCGGAGTGCGTCAAGTCCGACGAGGGGGACGAGGAGATCATCAAGGTGCCGGGGTGGATCCCGAGGGGATGGGGCTGGGGAGGGGGTTGGGGCTGGAAAAGGGGGGCTTGGGGAGGGATGGAGTGTGGATTTGGGGTGGCAGAGTGGGGACTGGGGGGGCAGAGTGTGGATTTTGGGTGGGAAGGAGCAGGGTTGTGGTGGAAGAGGGTTTTCCCTCTTTGAGTGTGGATTTGGGG
>NW_016690606.1:78588-79660 GCF_001604755.1 Lepidothrix coronata
GGGGGTCCGAGATGCCCCAACTCCCTTGGGAGCATCCCGAGGTAATTCCCATCCCAAGGAGGTCCAGGATGCCCCAATTCCTGAGGTAATTCCCATCCCAGGGGGTCCGAGATGCCCCAACTCCCTTGGGAGCATCCCGAGGTAATTCCCATCCCAAGGAGGTCCAGGATGCCCCAATTCCTGAGGTAATTCCCATCCCAGGGGGTCCGAGATGCCCCAACTCCCTTGGGAGCATCCCGAGGTAATTCCCATCCCCTAATTCCCTTGGGAGCATCCCGAGGTAATTCCCATCCAAAGGTGTCCGGGATGCCCCGATTCCCTTGGGATCATCCCAAGGTAATTCCCATCCAAGGAGGTCCAGGATGCCCCAATTCCCGAGATAATTCCTATCCAAAGGTGTCTGGGATGCCCCGATTCCCTTGGGATCATCCCAAGGTAATTCCTATCCCAGGGGGTCCAAGATGCCCCTGTTCCCTTGGGAGCATCCAGGAGGTAATTCCCATTCCAGGATGTCCAGGATGCCCCAATTCCTGAGGTAATTCCTATCCCAGGGGGTCCGAGATGCCCCAACTCCCTTGGGAGCATCCCGAGGTAATTCCCATCCAAAGGTGTCCAGGATGCCCCGATTCCCTTGGGATCATCCCGAGGTAATTCCCATCCAAGGAGGTCCAGGATGCCCCAATTCCTGAGATAATTCCTATCCAAGGGTGTCCGGGATGCCCCGATTCCCTTGGGAACATCCCAAGGTAATTCCCATTCCAGGATGTCCAGGATGCCCCAATTCCTGAGGTAATTCCCATCCGAGGGGGTCCAGGACACCCCAATTCCCTTGGGAGCATCCCAAGCTAATTCCCACCTGAGGGGGTCCAAGATACCCCAATTCCCTTGGGATCATCCCGAGGTAATTCCCATCCCAGGGTGTCTGGGATGCCCCGATTCCCTCGGGAACATCCCATTCCCTTGGGAACATCCCTTGGGAACAGTTTGTCCAAGGCCCCGCTCTAATCAAGGCCATCAATTAGTCCCCGCCTGACTAATTGCTCGGCTCCGGGGCGGAATTGGCCGGGAATTG
>NW_016690606.1:80495-82045 GCF_001604755.1 Lepidothrix coronata
CCTCCTGCTTCCCCTCGCTCCGTCCTGCTGTATTTTGATTAATTTGGGACCCGCTACCTCCCCTCCAGCCCGACTGGAGCAGTTGTAGCCCATCTGGATCAGCTGTAGCCCAACGGGATCAGTTGTAGCCCAACTGGAGCAGTTTTAGCCCAACTGGATCAGCTGTAGCCCAACTGGATCAGCTGTAGCCCAACTGGAGCAGCTGTAGCCCAGCTGGATCAGTTGTAGCCCAACTGGATCAGTTGTAGCCCAACTGGATCAGTTGTAGCCCAGCTGGATCAGCTGTAGCCCAACTGGATCAGTTGTAGCCCATCTGGATCAGTTGTAGCCCATCTGGATCAGTTGTAGCCCATCTGGATCAGTTGTAGCCCAGCTGGAGCAGTTGTAGCCCAACTGGATCAGTTGTAGCCCAACTGGAGCAGTTGTAGCCCAGCTGGAGCAGTTGTAGCCCAACTGGAGCAGTTGTAGCCACCCCCAAGACTCGGCCGTGGCCGAGGAGGATTTTTCGGGGGGCTGAGGGACCCTTTGCACGCCGAATTCCAGCTGAATTCCCGTTGCCTTTGCCAGGCTAGAAGTGCTTTGAAGAAGCTGCGGGAAGACTTAAGTAGTAAACTTGAGAGCAGACAAGGAGCTCGGGAGCACCCACAGGTAACGGGGGGCGCGGAATCCCCTTTCCGGGCTGGAAAACGCTCCCGGAGGGGGTTTGTGGTGGATCAAACCCACGTTTGGAGGCCAGAGTTTCACCAGGAGTCAGGCAGAGAAGGGCTCTGGGCCGGGCAGGCGAAGGTTTGGCTGCAGGAACCCCCCCGGGTTTGAGCGGCCCCGGAGGTGCCGCCGGAATCCCGACGTCTCCGTGTCCTTGGAATTGTGCAGGTGGTGCTGGAGCAGCACAACGGGAGCTGGAAGGGCCCCGAGAGGCTCCGGGGGGACTCCTGGGAGGAGCAGGTACGGAGGGGAAAAGGGGGGAATTTCGGGAATTTCAGCCTCGTCCCCGGGAATGTTGGAGGTCGGGTGGGAGACGGGGCTCGGGGCGACCCGTGACGGGACCAGTGACCTGGGAAAAGCCCCTTCCCACCAAATATTCCATGATTTTAGGAAAAGTCAGTTTAATTTGAGGTTTTTGCCACAGCTTTGAGGCTCAGCTTGATCCCCCAGCAAACAGGGTCAGGTTAGAAATGGAGAGGGGCTCAATTTCATAGGTAAAAATGCACTTTTTGGGGGTTTTACCCCTCCTTAAAAAGCATCCCGGAGTTTTTGAGCCCCAGGGGATAACAGGAACCTCCCTGGACATCCCTCCAGCTCTTCCAGGGGGAGATCACAGAGCCACGGAATCCTTGGGGCTGGAAAAAGACCTTTCGGGATCATCCAGTCCAAGCCAGAGGCTCCGGGCTGGGATTTTTGGGGCCGGGATTTTTGGGGCCGGGATTTTTGGGGCTGGGATTTTTGGGGCTGGGATTTTTGGGGCTGGGATTTTTTGGGGGCTGGGATTTTTTGGGGGCTGGGATTTTTGGGGCTGGGATTTTTTTGGCCTGGCATTTTTTGGGGCTGGG
>NW_016690607.1:0-14842 GCF_001604755.1 Lepidothrix coronata
CCAGTGATGTCAGCAATGTCCCTGTGATGTCACTGATGTCCCCAGGGGTGGCACCCATGTCCTCAAAGTTGTCACCAATGTCTTTGCGATGTCACTTTTGTCCCCAGGGGTGGCACCCTTGTCCTAAATGATGTCACGAATGTCCCTGTGTCTTTGCTGTGTCTTTGATCTGAGAGGAATGTTCATCCATATGGAATTTTGGGACTCAGGCAGGCAGAATAAGTGAAGGGTTGAAAAAAGCAAACAACAGCCCTTGTCCCCAGCAAAGAAAACCAGGAAGCTTTTGTTTTGTGGTGCAGTTGGTGGGCCAACCTGGGTGCTCCATGGGTAGCAAAAGCTTTCTGTCCTGGCATATTTATTATGGGAGGAATCTTCTTCCATATGCAATTTTTGGAGTCAGGCTGACAGTTTCAGTGCAGGGCTGAAAAAAGCAAACAACAGCCCATCTCCCCAGGAAAGGAAGACTGGAATCTTTGGCTTCATGGTGCAGTTGGTGGGCCAGCCTGGGCACTCCATGGGCAACAAGAGCTTTCTGTGCTGGCACCTTTGGTGTGGGAGGAATCTTCATCCATATGCAATTTTGAGTGTCTGGCTGGCAGTTGTCAGACACAGCTGAAACCAGGAAACAACAGCCCTTATCACCAGGAAAGAAAGCCTGGAAGCTTTGGCTTTGTGTTTCAGTTGTTGGGCCAGGCTGGGCATTCTATGAGCAGCAAGAGCTTTCCGTGCTGGCTCCTTTGGTCTTGGAGGAATCTTTGTCCGTATGCAATTTTGGGAGTAGGGCTGATAGATGGGAGGCACGGCTGAAAACAGGAAACAACAGCCCTTATCCTCAGGAAAGAAAGACTGGAAGCTTTGGCTTTGAGGTGCAGTTGGTTTTCCAGCCTGGAGACTCCATGAGCAGCAAGAGCTTTCTGTGCTGGCACCTTTGTTCTGGGAGAAATATTCTTCCATATGCAATTTTGGGAGTCGGGCTGTCATGTGGAGGCAGGGTTGAAAACAGGAAACAACAGCCCTTATCCCCAGGAAAGAAAGCCTGGAAGCTTTTCTTTGTGTTTTAGTTTTTCGGTCAGCCTGGGTACTCCATGGGCAGCAAGAACTTTCTCTCCATGTACCTTTGGTGTGGGAGGAATCTTCGTCCTTATGCAATTTTGAGAGTCGGGCTGGCAGTTGTCAGACACAGGAGAAAAAAGCAAACAACAGCCCTTATCGCCAGGAAAGAAATCCTGGAAGCCTTGGTTTTGTAGTTCAGTTTTTGGGCCACGCTGGGAATTCCATGGGCACCAAGAGCTTTCTGCGTTGGTACCTTTGTTCTGGGAACAATTGAACAGCCTGGCCCAAAACCTTCCTCCCAGAACAAAGGTGCCAGCACAGAAAGCTCTTCCTGCTCATGGAGTCTCCAGGCTGGAAAACCAACTGCACCACAAAGCAAAAGTTTCCAGTTGTTCTTTCCTGGGGATAAGGGCTGTTGTTTTCTGTTTTCAGCCCTGCCTCCCAACTGCCAGCCCGACTCCCAAAATTGCATACGGACGAAGATTCCTCCCACACCAAAGGTACATGGAGAGAAAGCTCTTGCTGCCCATGGAGTCTCCAGGCTGACTCAACAACTGCACCACAAAGGCAAAGCTTCCAGGATTTCTTTCCTGGGGGTAAGGACTGTTGTTTCCTGTTTTCAGCCCTACCTCCCAACTGACAGCCTGACTCCCAAAATTGCATACAAACAAAGATTCCTCCCACAGCAAAGGTGCCAGCACAGAAAGCTCTTGCTGCAAATGGAGTCCCCAGGCTGGCCCACCAACTGCACGACAAAGGCAAAGCTTCCAGGCTTTCTTTCCTGGCGATAAGGGCTGTTGTTTCCTGTTTTAAGACCTGCCTCCCAGCTGCCAACCCGTTTCCCAAAATTGCATACGGATGAAGATTCCTCCCAGAAGAAAGGTGCCAGCACAGAAAGCTCTTGCCTCCAAAGGAGTGCCCATGCTGCTCCACCTATAGTTTTAGATGATTTAAACAGCTGCTCTTTATTTGGGATAGTTGTTATTAATAATTATCTGGCTCTACAAAAGCAATTGTTAAAACTAGAGAAGTCTTCAGAGAAAACAATCAAATGTCATCAGCCACAATAAAGGCTTATGCAAAGCATGTGAAAGCATAAAGACTTCATTAGTTATTAATTTGTGAAGTGATGTATGTCTGTGAGAGAAGTGGAAAGACAAGAAACATCTGTGTGAGGCAGGAGTGAAAAAGAAATGTTAGAGAGAAAGGGCAGAAAACCAAAGATACAACTTGAATGGAACTCTGACCTTGAAAAAGCTTAGTTAGACACTAAAGTCAAAACTTGGCTTATGTTAAATACAGCAGATTTGCATTTTACTATTCAATAAACAAGAAAACAATAAAATAAATAGTGACTTCTTTTCTCAGTCAAACATCTCTCCCTTGGACACCTCCAGGGATGGGGACTCCACGACCTTGCTGGACAGACCCTTCCAATGCCTGTCCACCCTTTCCAGCAAGAAATTCCTCCTGATGTCCATCCTGACCCTCCCCTGGCACAGCTTGAGGCTGTTTCCTCTTGTCCTGTCCCTTGTTCTCTGGCAGTAGAGCCCGACCCTGCCCCTGGTTTCACTCTCCTAATTCCCCTAATAAAAATATATGATGGGAGGTGTTTTTTTTTTTTAATTGAGCATAAGAATTGCAAAGTAAAATCTGTATTTTTTTCACTGAAGACAATTTTTTTGAAAAGTTCTATATTTATTAGACACTGGAAATACTATGACCTCACATGTTAACAGCTATCTAGTGGATACTTATTTAACTGTGTCATGTTTGGCAGTGAGTTTGAAAATGTTACAACTTTTGGCAGTGCCTGCGACTATTAATTTAAAGTATTATACTGTTTTAGAATATAATTATTTTGTGAAAGAAGCCAAAATGGAAATTATTTTGTTTGGGTTTTTTTAAAATCAAATGAATTATTTAAGCCCAAAAATAAAATCCATGCTACGTGCACAGCCACACCACTATAATATGTGCTAAAATATCTGTGAAAGATAAATTGAGAATCTGTGATTTGCACTGACAGGCTGAAGGGATGAAGCATAGAGCCTATTATCCTGCTATTTGTATAACAAATTCCTGTGAACAAGTAGATATAGAGATGCTTAATTATTTAGAGGTCAAGTTAATTTTCAAACCAAAGCTCATTAATTTTTGCAATGCTGAGAATTCAGTGTGTTGTTGCAGTGAAGATATTAAATTAAAACATCAGATTTTGGCAATTAGATATTATTCTCATGAGACAGCAGGAGTGTAACTAAATATTGTTATTTACTTTGCAATATCATAATTACACATAGTAGAATTCTGATCCTGAAACACAATTAGAGTAAATCTTCAACCACTAGAAGTCTAACAATGGGGCATTTTTTAGGAAGCTAGGGATAAATAAAAATTAGAGAACAAAATCAACTGCAAATTCCTAGTTTTAAGAAACATGAAGCATTGTGACATGAACTCCTGGAAAGGGACTATCAGAGTGAAAANTCTTATGGTTACTTGTTTGCTATTTACTCTACTTTCCCATCCGCTTTATTGTATTTATCTATCACGTAGTCAGTTTCACACATACAGTGGCCTTCTAATAGACACTTTTACCGAGAGACCAGCACTTTTACCGTGGGACCAAAGCTATTGCTTCTCTCTCATGTCCTCTTTCTATCAACCATGTTTCTGCAATATTTTCCACAAAGTATTATACTGTTTTAGAATATAATTATCTTGTGAAAGAAGCCAAAATGGAAATAATTTTGTTTGTTTTTTTTTTTAAATCAAATGAATTATTTAAGCCCAAAAATAAAATCCATGCTACATGCACAGAAACACCACTATTATATGTGCTAAAATATCTATGAAAGATAAATTGAAAATCTGTGATTTGCACTGACAGGCTGAAGGGATGAAGTATAGAGCCTATTATCCTGCTATTTGTATAACAGATTCCTGTGAACAAGTAGATATAGAGATGCTTAATTATTTAGAGTTCAAGTTAATTTTCAAACCAAGGCTCATTAATTTTTACTATGCTGAGAACTCAGTGTGTTGTTGCAGTGAAGATATTAAATTAAAACATCAGATTTTGGCTATTAGATATTATTCTCATGAGACAGCAGGAGTACAACTAAATATTGTTATTTACTTTACAATATCATAATTACACATAGTAGAATTTTGATCCTGAAACACAATTAGAGTAAGTCTTCAACCACTAGAAGTCTAACAAGAGGGCATTTTTTAGGAAGCTAGGGATAAATTAAAATTAGAGAACAAAATCAACTGCAAATTCCTAGTTTTAAGAAACATGAAGCATTGTGACATGAACTCCTGGAAAGGGACTATCAGAGTGAAAAACAGAGCATGTTCTGACTGATATTCAGTTAAAAGATCCCCTTGTGAATCTGTCTATGAATAACAGTGCTGTTCATTGATCATAAGGAAGTCTCAAGCTCTCCTTTTGTGTATGAAGCAGGTAAATCTTAAAGCTTCTCTTTCCAAATATGTTTTGTTTCAGAACATGGCACCGATTTGTGTTAATTTTGGTATTATTCCTGTTCTACAGAAAATTCTGAAAGTGGGTAAAACAGAATGTTCATATGTGACTGAAGTAAAACTGTCTTAGCTATGAAAAAATTCTATTGTAAGAATATTCATTTAAAAAGCTCTTAGAAAAAGATGTTATTGTAGATTTCTCATTATTTAAATGAGTAAGTAATAGCAATATGGAAGGGGAAATAAAGAGTCCACTGTTAACTCCTGTGGATAAAGAAAAAAAAATGCAGATCTGTTCCTTTGTCCTGAGAAAAGGTGGAATAGGAGGGAATGTTTGGTTGTAACCTGTGGAGAGCAAGGGAAGTTAACTGCTTTAAGTCAGGCCTTATTTACAAGTCAGATGTAGGACACGTGTGAAATATTCATTTAGAAATACAGTATTACAATAAGATTAAAGTTACTCCTGTCTGTACATCTGTGAGTGAGAGACTTCAAACTTCACAATAACCAATGAAAAACTGCAACTTTCAGTTACAGAAAAACATGGGAGTCATAGGTCAAAGCATATGAAAGGAAAGACTCACAAAACAGGATTTTCTATTTTGTCATAGTGGCTCTGGTGATTTCTTTCTGAAAAGGATCAGCTATGTAGTTTGACACACTGTAAAGACGTGGTGGCAAAGAGCAGCAGGGATGATGATGCTGACTGACTATGCTTGACTGTGACAATCCACCCCAGAAATGTGTGGGGCCTCCCAGGGTAGCCCAGAAGTTGCAGCCGTTCATCCGTGCCTTCGCTTGGGAGACCTCAGTAAATCTAAGAGGAGGACCTCATGGGCACTTCTCTCTCCTTTTATAGGAAATTATAAATGAGTTGTAACTGAGGAAGGACTGGACTATTAATTTACTGCTAGTGTACAGTGCATCCCCAGCTATGGGTGGAGGGTCATGTGGAGGGAGAGCAGCTCTGCCTGCTGCGAACTGTTGAAACTGCTTTAAGTGGAGGTCTTTTTATCTTTTCCTGTTCCATCCAATTACATCCTGTTTAAGCCCATTTAACTTACTTCTTGGAAATGAAGCAGCATTGCTCACTCTTGCATAACTCTCACGAGGTCTTCTGTGGGGGGGTACTTGAGATATTACTGTTAAATTTCATCAGTAACCTCAGTGGAGAACTCTGGGTGCTGTTAAACGCGGGCTAGGAAGAGGATTTATAAGTCCTTCTATGATCCCTTTCACTTACTGAAGAATCCATTTAATGCAGGTGGCTCTGGGGCAGCTGCAGATTGAGCTCCGGGGGATGTCATAGGTTTGAAAAGAGATGTCGGAATTTTTTTCCCCAATGTCCCTGCCTCATCTGTTTCTTCCAGGATAGGGGGGTCCGGAGCGAAGCCGCGCACGCTGGGCAGGGCGAGAGCGGAGGGAGGGCGAGCGCTCTCGGAAAATGCGGTGGCTGCGGGGATGGCGGGGAGTCGGTTGTTTGGGTTTTTGGGTTTGGTCCAGGGACTGGACAGAGAAGGGAGTCCGCTTTCAGCCTCTTTCTTTTCTTTTTCTGAGAAGTTTTTTTCCCCACGGGACACCTCGCAGAGAACGACTGAGAGAGAGAGACCGACCCATCTCAGAGCGAGGTATTCTGACTTCGGACTGCCTGTGGGAAAAGGGACTTTTTCAGTGCTGGCTGCGAGCACACGTAGCTGTGAGCAACTGTTGAACTGCTGGGACAGTCCTGCCTCCCCACCCTCCCGGGGTTGCCGCGGGTTTATCCCCTCCACCGGGGGATTTGGGACTTTGTTTTGTTTCTTCTGAAAGTTTTTGATTGCATCATTTGTTGTTTATTCAGATTTTATTAATAAAAAGCTGTTTCTTTTCCTTTTCCACACTTCCACCTGAAGTTTCTTAATTTCTAAGTTGTAATCTTGTTAAACTAAGACAGGGGAACCCCAAGTCAAGAGCCTGTGACCTGCCAACCCTTTGCATGACAAAGAGCCCAGGAACCTGTGGCACAGCTGGATGAGGGACACCCAGAGACCTGCCAGGAGAACAAAAGGAACCAAAGGAAATTAGTTTTACTGAAACATCCAAGTCTGCCCCCTGTGATCTGCATGAGTTGGTGATGATGGTGAGCCGGATAAGGAAGCTGTGTTTCTGGGTACTGAATTATTTAGGCTTGCATAAATATGTTCCAGGGCACCACTGAATATTCCTCTGCCAATATTTTGATATCACTCTTCCAGTGATATCACTCTTTCAACGTTTTCCTCTTTTTGCTGAGAATTGTGAAGAACTGGTACACAAATAGCTGGCAATGATCAGCTTGAACAGGCTAGCCTGGTTCTGCTGTTGTTCAGTCCTTAGTGCCTGCAGGTGGGATACATCATGTAGGTATATCCTGTGTCTGGAATGTAGGTGGAAGTGCCATACATGTGTGCAAATGTGCAGTCATTGATCACATGAGTTCCTGCTGTGTGTGTTTTAGTGCCTCTGGTACCCTGGCCTCTTACTGGTACTTGCAGGAAAAGGCTTTACAGGTGTGACTGTGTCACAGCACTGGCATTTTAGAGAAATGTGGTACAAGTAAGGCCTCCCCTCTCTGATTTGTCTTTGACTTTCACAAGAGGAAAAAACATTTCCCTTGGATTGTTTAGCCTGGAGAAGAGAAAGTTCAGGGTGACCTAATTGTGGCCTTGCAGTGCCTGAATGGAGCAGACAAGAAAGGTGGAGAGAGACTATTTACAAGGGCCTGGAGTGACAGGACAAGAGGGAATGGCTTCAAATGACAGAGAGTAGGTTTAGATAAGGTATTAGGAAGAAATTTTTCCCTGTGAGGGTGGGGAGGCCCTGGCACAGGTTGTCCAGAGAAGCTGTGGCTGCCCCATCCCTGGAAGTGTCCAAGGCCAGGTTGGAGGGGGCTTGGAGCAACCTGGTCTAGTAGAAGGTGTTCCTGCCCATGGCAGAGTGGTGGAAGAAATTTCATAAACAACTACACGAGCAAAGGTGAATGTTCTGCAAAAGAGTTCAAATTCAAGCTCACTGAATGCCAGAGAAATATGTGACCACACATAGGTTTTTTAGCTGGTAGTTGTTTATTAAATTTCTTCCAGTCTAATGGAGATTGTCTGTATATTCTCTTGGTGGTTTATTACATTATCAGTTAAGTGTTTCTTGGATATTTAGTGGGCAAGTGGCACTTGTGGTAGCAATTACTTGTCGTTTCAAGGGCAGTGTCACATATGTTTAGTGTCTCTGTCTTCGGTGGCATTTTCATCCAGTAAAGTTAAATGGCTTTTCTTACTCAAGGGAATAGCTGAAATCTCCATCTCTGTGGCAAGATTCTCTGAAGTCCTTAAATCAGAACAGTGACATGTACCAGTAACAACAATTTTAGGTGTGGTAAGTAGAGTGATAAGAGAATTAAAACATATCAGCAAGTTAAAGAAACTTGTCTTAAAAGCCTCTGCCAGGGACTCTCTAGGAAGAATTTAATCTATTTTATGTTGAAAAGGCAAACGTATGTTTCAGAGCTTTCAGTAAGTTGGAAGACGATTCATCCTGTGTGGAATCTGTTGGCGGTTGTTATATTTTTATTAATATCATTTTGGTTTAGTACATTGCAGTATTATTATTAGAGAAGAAAGGCTTCATGAGAATATAGTCACTAAAACAACCTAAGGCTTTGAGATTTTCTGGTTGGAAAATTTAAGTAACAAATAGGAATCAGTGGGGGCACTGGATTTATACACTGTGCTGATATACTACAGGAGTGGTGTTGAATGTAATTAATTCTTCACACTCCACAACTATCCTCGAATGATAGCAGCATCCATTGTCAGTCCCAGCCTCCCTACCTTCTCTAGGCATAAAGGAGTTGTGCTGCTTCTCCAGTGCCTTCATTGAGCAGGCAGCTGGAAATGCCAGTAATACAAATAAATGTTGTGCCAGTTTTTTAGCTTAATTTACATCTTTTAATTTGGACCTTTCGGGGCCTTTTTTTTCTGGTTCAGTTCATTAAGGTCAATGAGAATCATTAATTGATCTTTTAAAAAATTACTTATTTCTTTGTCTTCAAAGTACAAGCAAGATCCATAAGCTTACGTGTAACTAATCAAGTAACTGGTCTTAATGAGCCTTTTATATGGTGTGGGAGAAAACTTTCAGTTTAGAGCCTTTCACTGAAGAATGTAGGTTAAAGTAAGATAAAATATTTTAACTAACTCACATAACCATTGATAGACACTTCCATGTTTTACAAAAATCTCCAATTTCAGAAACAAAACTCTTTGTTGAAATAGGACTGCCTTTAAGAACTTGAAAGACAGAAATTTAGCCTCAATTCTTACAGTTCATTTTTAATGAATGCAAACCACTGTTTTCTTGACAATTAAATGATGCTTAATAAGCTAAAAATGTGGCAATTTAGCTGTATTCTTATGACTGGACCTTTTAAAGAAACAATTATGCAGTTGATGTAGAGAACCTGTGGACGTGCTGGAAGTTAGGTATAATCACAAGTCGGCTTTTACCATTCACTGAATGGAAAAAGGAGTAAGATCTGTGCAATCCTGGAACACTGAAATCAATACTTTAACTGTGGATGATTTTACTTAACACTACTTACAATATGAATTTATGTCTAATTAAGGTGAAATTTTGCCTAAAGAAATCTGTTTAAGCAAAAACCCCAAACCATTGCATGAATTCAAAATTACCATAGCATAAATTTTGCCAAATAACTACAATATGCAGGTGAACAAGAGTGGTATGTGCTGCACCCACTCCTTGATTGAACTTACAAAATCTAAGATCAGCTTCTAAGTTTTACTTTTTACAGGAAGAACTTTGCAAAATCAAAAGCCACTGAAATAGAACCTCTCCCATCCAATTGCCCGTGATATAGTTGATATGATACATGGACGTAATAAGTGAAAGAACATGAAAATATGCCATTTGTAACAGCCAAAATTTGACCTATGGTCTTTAAGCGTAACAGATGGGTTCTTTTACTGGAGTGCAGCAAACATGAGGGCAGTTTTGGGAGCTACAATATAAGAAAGATCTCATGCTGTTAGAGAGTGTCCAGAGGAGGTACAGGAAGATGGTGCAGGGCCTGGAGTGGTCACACAAGGAGTGACTGATGTCACTTGGTTTGTTCAGCTCGGGAAGAGGAGACAGGTCAGAGCTCTTTGGGGGTTGCAGCTCCTCCTGGGGGGTAGCTCCTATCTCTGCTCTGTGTGACCAATGACAGGACCCGAGGGAACGGCTGGAGTTGTGTCAGGGGAGGGTTAGGTTGAATATCAGGAAAAGGTTCTTCCCCTTGAAGGTGACTGGGCACTGGAACAGAGTCCCCAGAGCAGTGGCCACAGCCCCAACCCTGCCACAGTGGTGTCTCTGTCTTATTTTAAACATTTTAAGGTGGCTATGAAAAATGCTTGACCTCTGAAGTTATGATGACAGACTTCTAGCAGTCAGGATAGGATTTTCCCATATAACTTTCCTTTTAGGCATCTTCATGACTATCAAGGAACTAAATGCAACTTTTGGTGCTATGTTCTCTGAGCTACATCATTGATGTCACAGGGCAAAGGGAGGGCTAAATGTGCATTCTGGAGTTCATCTGTGTCAGAACCTTGTGACAGGCAGGACTAAATTGCTGTAGAGCTGTTGGGTGCAGCCTGCATGGTCTGATGGCTCTTGGGTGAAGGCAGAACCCTGTGTGCTCTCTTTTAGAGCTAAACTGTTGCAGTGCTCTTGTCGCTGTCAGTGTTCATCTCTGAGCACTTCCTTAGGTACCGACACTTGCTATTTTCTACAGCTTTGCCCTTCTCAGAGGAATTTATTAGTGTAGGCCATGGTCATACATTGATTTACGTGGACAGTGCAAAGGACACTTCACCTTTGTTACTGGTTCTTGCGAACTGTCTCTTGACGTGTCTTGTATTTTTTCCTCACTCGCAGTTTTATGGGACAAGATCCCATTTCTTCTCTGCACACTTCCTGTGTAACCCAGAGGATGCAAATCTGATAAATCCAATACTGTGGTATATTTGTGGTATAATGTGGGTGAGGGACAATTCTTACAGTTCTCAACATTAATTCATAGTATATTAGTAGGGAAAGGATTAGCTCACTGCTTCCCAAGCAAACTAGACTTGCAGCACAGACAGGTTTAATCTGTGCATGACAAAAACAACACTTTGTACCTTGTTAGGAAGTTTGGATATTTCTATTATTGCCTAGCGTATTACTTAAGTTCATAACTTAAATATTATCTGTTTACTTATATCTATATTCTTGCATTTATATTCCGTTGGATAACTCTCATTGGTGACAGCTTCTACATACAAATCAGTTCCAATGGATTTAACTAGAATTATGATAAATTTTGCAGTAAATTATAGAAGTTCAGCTGTACTTCAAGTGGTCAGTTAGCTGATCTATTCATTAAACAAGGTGAAGGTCCATTTTTGTCATCTTTTTAATAATGTTTCTACAGAACACAAAGCATCAGTTTTGTTGTGGTGGTTTTTCAGACCCAAGAGAGAATGGTGTTTCCTGTACAGCTTTCTTGGGATTGCAGTAGACAAGCTTCATAGGTTTTTGCCCAGAAAATACCCAGGAGACTTCAAAAGGCAGATTTTCTTGCTATGCAAGTAGAAAATCAAGACCTTAGATCAATTTTTTTGAGCATGTAAGCTTTTTCACAGTTGCTTTTCTCTGATTGTCAAACACACCAATGCCAATTTAATTGCATAATGTGAGTAATCAGTATTTCTAGTGAACCTTCCCCTAGACCCATGTACCTTGTATTTGCTGTTAAAATGAGTTTATTGCTGATTTATTTTTCACTGCCTGTCAAACAGATGTTGCTCCCTCTCCGAGGGATTTTTCAGCTTTTCCCAGTCACTCTGGCTTGGTGACTTGCCAGATGTTTGGTTTCTCTGCTGCATTTCAATAAAGGTACTGGAGATATGGAAGAACTTGCAGAAGCAACAGGAATTCAGGTAAGTGCTCTCTTGCTGAGAAGAGGAAAACATGATGAAACAATGAAGAAGATTACACATTCATAAATATCCGCTGCCTACAGATGTGCATTTCGATCATCATCTTTCACTAGCCCTGCATGATATAATCTCAGTTGTTTCATACTCTAATCTCTTTTCTTTTATGGTTAGGCACATAGTTCAGATGTTTTTCAAACTGAATTAATAACTCAAAACAAACGATCATAAATTAAACCAATCATTCATTAGTACCCAGCAATCAAAGCCATTCCCATGAGATGAAAAAGAACAGATGCAGAAGGAGAAAAAGGCAATCCATATGGAGGATATTAAAAAGAAAATCTTTTTAAATGTTGAAAGATCAGGTACCACTATCTTAATTTTAGTGGATATCCCAAACTTTTTACCAGTTAGTCATAAAATAGTAATTACTTGCTGTTTTGTTAAGGAATCTCATTGACAAGAAACAAAAGGGGAAAAAATAACCTGACAAAAACAATCTTGGGTAACACTTTAGCTATCAGTTATAGTAGGTGAATGGCTTAAAATGAGCCACATGAAGATATTCTGCCTCTCTGCCCAGCCCTGGGCAGGCACATCTGCAGGGCTGGGCCCAGCTCGGGCTCCTCAGCACAGCAGGGACAAGGGAGCTCCTGCAGCTGGGCCAGCGCAGGCTGTAGAGATGCCCAAGGGATGGAGTAGCTCTGGGAGCAGCAAAGGCTGAGGGAGCTGGGGCTGTTCAGCCTCCAGAGCAGACCCTGAGAGGGGCCCTCCCCAGGGTGTGTCAGGGGCTGCAGGGAGAGGGCAGAGGCTGGGGGGGCCCAACAATGGCACAGGAGGAACGGGCAGGAACTGATGCCCAAGAAGTTCCCCCTGGACAGGAGGAAGAACTTCTTTGCTGGGCTGCCCAGGGAGGGAGTGGAGTCTCCTCCCTGGGGATATTCCAGACCCCTCTGGACACAATCCTGTGCCCTGTGCTCTGGGATGGCCCTGCTGGAGCAGGGAGGTGGGACCAGATGAGCCCTTCTATGAAAAATAAAAAATCTGGTTTTATTATAAACAAATTAATTTTAGTAAAAAGCAGGGGGTGGTGGGATTTATTTCCTCTCTTTCATTTAATTCCAGGAGTTTTAGGTGCCTCGTGGAGATTGTAAGGTGAAAGACCCTGTCAGGGCTTGACACCAAGGGAATGTCACGGTTGGGGTAGGAAATAATATATAAAAATGGAAAATATACCCTGGCCACATGGCTGGCCTTTGTGTGCAGAGAGACCCCTCTGTACATAGGAGTACGTCATCAATCAATCAGGAGGGAGGGTAACACGCCCTCCTGAGTTCGAAAAATTACCTTTTAAGGTAAAACACCTTACACCTGTTGAATATTTAACAGCTTATGTAACCAAAAGGGTACAAAAGGGTGCGTTTTTAAAACAAAGGGGTGCTCGGACCAGGTCATGAGTTCGTGCACCCAGCGCACTGTTAATAAAACTCTTTGTTTCACTATATTTGGCCATCTTCTAAATTGCAATTAGAGATATTTCTCACACTTCCAAGCTGAACTTGTCTGGGATTCTGAAATATCTTTGTTTTTATAATCCTGCTGTGGTCTTAAACAGAATACAGAGGCAGCCACAATGTCTGGAGCCCAGCAAAAACAAACTCATAAAAAATAAGACTAAGTTGTTGCAAGTTTGGGGATTTGGGTTTTGGGTTTTTTTTTTTGTGGTATGTTGTTGGTGTGGGTTATTATTATTATTTTGCTAATGTAGCTTTTAAAGCTAGCTAAATAATTTTTTTAGGAAGAGGAAACCTGAAACAGAAATGCTAATGGACAGCCCTGGTCTTCTCCCATGTGCTGAGTGACTGGATAGTAAGAAAGGCTGTGGGAGGCGTGTCTGAAGGCACAAGGGATGTGCCAGGGCAGTAGGCCCAAGAGAACATGCGCGGTCACATATAACTCTATTGGCTGAAGAAGTCACATAGTATACAGGGATATAAGGAGTGGGAATTTTGAAATAAAGTCTCTTTGATTACACCACCACGAGGAGCAGATTTCCTTCCTTGTTACACAAGGACCCCGCCGTTATATATGGCGACCCGAACTTGAGACTCTTTTAGCTTATATTAAGCCAGATATTTATCCTGGATCAGGAAATTAGCCAGTGGTTCCGATATCGTCTCAATTTTCGGAGACAAGAACCTTTACCTCAAAAAACTTTGATGTTAGTAATCCCGCTGTCTTAGTGGCATCTGAGAAACGGAAAGTTAGTTTAGGAGCTCCAAAATATTAGGATAGTGCACGAAAGAAGAGAAGAAAGAAGTTAAAGAAGAAACCGAGAGGTCAAAGCAGCCACCGGATAGAGCGGAGAGGGTCCACGCAACATCAAAAGCGGTGAGTCTAGCTGGGAGGCATTCCGCACGCCTAAGACTGCTCCCTGGGCGAGAGCATGCCTGCAGCTTGGAGACCTGGGCCGCGGAGCACCTTAGGATCATCAGGGAAAAGCCTGTTGGTCCCCCGTGTGTTGGTCATCCGGTAAAAGCGGTTTCCCGCTGCCGACAGCTCCGGCCGGACCATGTGAGAGAAGCAGTTTTGCTGCTGCAGCCTCTTAACACCCCCAGCCACCGCGGACCCCCGTGGAGCCCTGTTCCAGTTTTCTGTCCAGCAGAAACTGCCGCGGCTCCCCACCTGCTCGCCGCTGCTGACTGACCCTGCGGTGTGCTTAAAAAGCACTGCCGGAAAAAAAGCCCCCGCGCCGCATTCAGACTGCGGGGGACTTTACCGCCCTCCTGATACAGCGCGCCCCGACCCCCGCACCGCCCAGCGAACTGTGGGAGCCCCGGAGCCGCCGCTGCCGCCACCGAACTGCCACCGCTGCAGACGCCGTGCTCGCAGTGGACGGAGCCGGACCCGCGCCCTTGCCGGAGCTGCCGCTACGTGACTGAGACGATGACGCCAGCGCCGCCGCTGCCGTTCACCACTTCAGCAGCCCGCACACATGCCGATCACCTGCAGCCCCTCGCCTGCCGCTTCTGCAGCCAGCCCGGCGCCCGGCGCTACAGCTGCCCGTGCCTGCTGCTGCCCTGCGCTCGTCACTTGCAGCCTGCACTGGGACACCAGCCACCAGCGCCGGGACGCCACAGCCCAGCCGACAGAGAGCCAACACAAATCAGCAAACTGTAAGGGGGGTACTTCTGAATT
This sequence comes from Lepidothrix coronata, assembly GCF_001604755.1. Lineage (NCBI taxonomy): Eukaryota > Metazoa > Chordata > Aves > Passeriformes > Pipridae > Lepidothrix > Lepidothrix coronata. Next base: position 14,742 of record NW_016690607.1, read on the forward strand.
AGATGATCAATGGAGCATAGAGGCGTGAGAAAGGAATCATATTAGGATGTGAAACCAGTTAGAGTATGGTACAATGTAACTTCATGGCACAAGCTAATTGT
>NW_016690607.1:15285-17114 GCF_001604755.1 Lepidothrix coronata
AGTTTTTTGATAGGAAGCAACTGAGAGAACAAACTTTTTAATATCCTTTTAGTGTTCCTTTAATTCCCCTTTTATGTTTATAGGTTTTTTTTCCTTTAGTTTCCCTTTTTACTAACCAACATCGGGTTATCCATAACATTGTGTTAAGATCCTTTTTTGGTATCCCTTTTCACTAATTAATACTGTATTAAATACTGTTTGTAGTATTTGTTTTAATGCCACCTGATAATATAGTTATTTTGTATCCTTTTTTAGTTTTTAATTCCTCTTGCTAGGTTTATCACTACTATTTTTATTCTCACTGTAATAAAAGATATTTTGTGTGTTTGAATATTTTTGGCACTTGTCTTTATTCTGGACATGTATCCAAACGAACTGCTACACAAACCGACAGACCCTCTTCAGCAGCGCATGCTAGCAGCGCCGAGGCTCAAAGGTAACATGGGAAACTTCTTCCCCACCGAACTCTCACAGGACACAGACGCACTAGCTGCACTGCTGAAACCTTATTACGTGCAGGTTACAAGGGCTGAATTAACAGAATTGGTGCGGTTCGTTAAGGTAGCTGTACCAGAACTGCCTCTGGTTGAAGCCCTCCACATTCACATTTGGGACAAAATAGGAAATCTTATCAAACTCAAAGCTCAGGGAGGAGACTCCCAAGCAAACAATGCTTACCCAGCCTGGCAAGCTATAATGACTGCATTAAGCAGAGCCCACCAAAGAACAACAAACACACACACCCCCACTCACGCTGCGAGCAGCAGCCCAATTCTTACGCGCCGCAGTTTAAACACACAAAGCTCGGCGGGGGGAGGGAGTGGAGCCATTCACAATTCCAATACAGGGAAGGGAACCGGGAGCCCAAAGGACACAGGTCGGCGAGAAGGAGCGGGGCCCCAGATGTGAGGTCCCAGTCCGTGGGACAACTGCAGAGGGCCCTGTGACGACAATGGGGGGGCTAACCCAGCTTACTTGCCAACCCATTCCATGGATGAACGCCGAGCACGCGCCCAGGGGTGGGCACTGCCATCTTGCCCGCCACGCACAATGGAAAACAACCCATCCTTCCCCCCCCCGCCCCTTCACCCACAGGCAGCCGCTTTCGCCGAAGCTGCAGGGGGGGAGGGATGGGAGGAATGGGGGGAGGAGGAGGAACAGGGGGATTTCCCCTCTGCCGGGAGGGGAGGAAGCAACATACCGAGAAGGTTCGATTGATAGATGCGGTTTGTGCAGAGAGGAGGCATTGCGAACTGGGGACTTACAAGTTATACATGCATGTCCAGTAATTATTGGGCCACATCAAAGCCACAGGTTTCAACCCTTGCCACATGAACTAACCAAAGAGCTGAGACAGCTGATAAGAGAAACTGGTGTATCTTCCCCTAACACACTTGCATTTTTAGAAACACTGAGGTCCACATACATTTTCATGCCACATGACTGGAGAACCCTGTTGAAAATAAGCCTCACTAACACACAGTATAATGTATGGCTGAACGAGTTTAGAGAAATCTGCTCCGCTTATGCTAATGACCCACAAGCAGGAGTAACTGCACACCAGCTCACAGGGGAAGGAAACTACCTCTCCATAGATGCACAAACTGGGTACGATAGAGAAATATATGAATTCATAGCAAAACATGCAATGTGAGCAATGAGAAAACTACCCACATCAGACAAAGACACAAACTTGTCATTAACAAAGATAATGCAGGGCCCAACACATCCTTACACACAATTCCTAGCTCGGCTGCAATCTGCTCTAGATTGAAAATGAGGAAGCCAGGGAAATCCTTAGCAGAAGACTGGCTTTCGAAAACGCTAAC
>NW_016690607.1:18886-36019 GCF_001604755.1 Lepidothrix coronata
GATCGCAGCCCTGGAGCTATCTTGGATGGTGAATCACGCAACAACAGATTTCCCCACAGCCTCTGCAGCTCGAGGTAAAAGACACTTTAACCTTACATGAGTTGCAAAAACTCCTGGGAGCTATTAATTGGTTAAGGCCTATTCTAGGTTTAACCACAGAGGAGCTACACCCTCTCTTTGTGTTACTAAAGGGGGACTCTGATCTAACGTCTAATAGGGCTCTGACAGCAGAGGCCAAACAGGCGTTGAACATTTGTGCCAAGGCGATAGAAACTAGGCAAAGCAGAAGGAGAGATCCTGAACTGCAAATCTGCCTGGCCTTAGTTCCCAGCAGATACCAGCCATTTGCAGTCTTGTTTCAGTGGGACCAGACTGAAAAGGACCCACTGCTGGTTCTAGAATGGCTATTTCTGCCCCACACACCACCTAAAACTGTATGGACAGTTAATGAAATGTTTGCTAAGCTTGTTATTAAAGGCAGAGGACGACTACAGGAACTGGATGGAAAAGATCCAGCGGTCATCTACATTCCAGCCACTAAGGATAATTTAGCTTGGATGCTGGCTGAGGACGCCGAGTTCCAAGCTGCCTTAGCAGGTTTTGATGGTGACATTTCAGTTAATCTCCCTAAGCACAGACTTTGGGCAGAAATCAGTAATTTACCTTTAAGAGCTATGACTAAATGCAGAAGTGAGCCAGTAAAAGGCCTCACAGTCTTTACAGATGCATCTAGGCAATCACAAAAGGCTGCAGTGACTTGGGTAAATCCTGATACAGGACAATGGGAACAAAAAGTACAGACCATGAACCAATGCTCTGTGCAGGTTCTGAAACTGGCTGCCATTCGTATTGCCTTGGGAAAGTTTTCTGAACAACCTGTTAATATTGTCACTGATTCTTGTTATGTTGCAGGGTTAGTTTCATGTCTAGGAATGTTCATTTCTTTGGGATGTTTCTAACCCTCATTTGTTGTTTGAAATGCGTTCTTTTTGGTTTCTTGTCAATCACAGAAGGTTTGATTTTTACATAATGCACATCAGGTCTCACGCTGACATGCCAGGGCCAATAGCTGAAGGGAACAGAGAAGCTGACAAAGCAGCAATGTTCAACACAGTACCCAGGACCCTTGAGAAAACAAAATTGTCCCATTCATTTTTTCACCAGAATGCACGCTCTCTAAAGAGACAATTCAAAATTACAATTAATCAGGCTCGAGATATCATACTGACTTGTCCAGATTGTCAAAAAATCACCCCCATACCATCTCAGGAAGGCGTTAACCCCAGAGGGTTAATGGCCAATGAGATTTGGCAAACAAATGTTACACACATTCCCGAATTTGGCCCCTTGAAATATGTACATGTAACTGTAGACACACACTCACAGTACATCACTGCGACAGCACACACAGGTGAGAAAGCCAAGGATGTAATAAGACACTGGCTAAGCTGTTTTGCTACCCTTGGCACCCCAAAACAGATTAAAACCGATAACGGACCGGCATACGTCTCTGAAAAGGTAAGGAATTTCCTATCAGAATGGGGAATTTCACATATCACAGGGATCCCACAGTCACCTACCGGACAAGCAATTGTAGAAAGGGCACACCACACACTGAAAGAGATGTTAGTAAAACAAAAGAGGGGGGGAGAAGCTATATAGTCTGCAAGAACGTTTGTGGAAAGCTACATATGTGATCAATTTTTTAAGTTGTGACAGTGCTGAAAGAAGTAGGTATAAGAAGCAGCACAAATCTCAGGCGTTTGCCTCTCCCAGGCCACTAGTCATGGTAAAAGATTTGATCTCGGGACAATGGACAGGACCTTTAGATCTTATGACTTGGGGGAGAGGTTACGCTTGTGTGGCAACAGGAAAAGAATTGAAGTGGATTCCCTCCAGGTGTGTAAAGCCCTATTTAGATACACAATCACAGCTGCAGGAACCAGATAACGCAGGAGTTTAAAAAGAGTTACGTTATGTTTCAGTTTATATTAATGACCAATGTGGTAACAAGCAATCGGTGTGTGTATGTGTGTGCGTGAATGACGGCCATCAGTGTGTGAGATGAGTGAATGAATAAAGAATTGTGTGACTGGACAAATATAAAAACACAGAACACCTCACAAAACCACATTACCTACACCACAAGGTCACTTAAAAAGAATTAAATTTTTGCTATGCTTACCCTGTTTCTTAATAAGGTTTGGAATCCCCAGTTATTAAAAAAACTCAGGTTAATAAAAGTTATAGTTTACACACAGTTGGGCTAAGGCCCTAAGTTAATAAAGTAATTTCTCCAAGTTGCACTACCCTATAGGAATATGAGAAAGTTTTAAAAAGGTTTACATTAGAGTTAAGAACTGAGCAGGCAATGTGCTGGGTCACTGGGAAGCTTGGTATTTTACAATGTTCTGGTTGTTTGCACTGTTTTTTGCACTGTTTTTTGTGACTTCTTTAGATAATTAAGAGAGGGGATATGTGGGAGGCGTGTCTGAAGGCACGAGGGATGTGCCAGGGCAGTAGGCCCAAGAGAACATGCGCGGTCACATATAACTCTATTGACTGAAGAAGTCACATGGTATATAGGGATATAAGGAGCGGGAATTTTGAAATAAAGTCTCTTTGATTACACCACCACGAGGAGCAGATTTCCTTCCTTGTTACACAAGGACCCCGCCATTATAAAAGGCTGCTGCTCAATCTCATGTCCTGTAAGCCATTGTTAAGTGGTAAGGAAAGGTTTAGAAAAAATTTACTGTGCTTTTGATAGTTTTAAATTCAGTTTTGCACTTCCCAGAAGCGAATCTGGAATGGGGACAAATTAAATCACTTCTGCTGGAAACAATTTGTTTGGTAAATTTGGTGTTATGACCTGGTGACAAAATCAGAATTGAGCTGAATTGCAGGGTTCTGTTTTAATAAAGAACAGATGTAGGACAGTCATTTGAGAGAAGGAGCTACAGACAAACTGACAACTCAGTTACTTGTGGACTGTGACTTTTAGCCAGCTTAATAAAAAAATAATAATCAAACTGACTGGAAAGTATTCGGAATTATCCATCTCTAATAAGAAAATAATTCAAAATAATGGAGCAGTTGTTTGCTGAAAATACTAATACCAGTGTTGTGTGCATTAGGTCTGATCACTTTCAAATGGAGAAAATGTGGGTAGAGCCCTTCCCAAATCTTCGTTCGCGAAGCCTAGCCATGATGATGAGGTCTGATCGCTTTCAAATGGAGAAAAAAATGTCTAAGAAATCTGAAAATTATATTTAATGGGTTACTGAAAGATTCTACAAGCTGTGGGTTTGTTTGATTTCTGGCAAAGGCATATATTATGGTTTGGATTGACGCTTGTTTTTTTTTAAACAGAAGGAAAAAACTCACTGAGTCAGTTGTTTTTACAAATAATTAATTTGATTCTCATTTCTATCTGATAGAAATTGCTCTATGTAATTTTTGTAGGACATTCATCAGTATGTAAAACATCTTTATACCTGTCCATTTTTCAAAAACTCCTGAAAGCTTGTAAATGTGAAAGATATTACTGAAGTTCTATATCACATATTAATCAAACACTTTTCTAGTGAAGTTTCAGGTGTTATGTGAGGGAAGGATTAGAACAGACACGATAGCTTCTTTTTAATAATTAGTCAGATGTTTGGATGCTTTTTTTTTATCAATTTTATCACCATTACCTTGCTTAATTACAAACCCTTGTTTTAATCAGTGTAGAAAAGCTATTTTCCCCAAACTTGGTGCATCTAAAGATCGTCCAGAGAAACGAAACTTGGATATGAAAAACAAATGGCACTATTCCATTTATAACCTTGCCAAAAGTACTTTTGTAGAGATTTAGGTGGAATAAAAAAAGTCTGTGACACCTTCAAAATTCAAACCTAATCTCTTTAAGACTTTGAATTATATTCCTTGTACATAGCTGGGGATAATTCCAAAAGCTCCCCTCTAACCAAGCTACATGCCATCAGTTTAAATCATATCTCATTATTAAATTACAGATCAAATATTATTACAGCGGTTTTCCAGGCTTTATGGAAAAGACTGTGTGGCAATATGAAATATTAAAGGCCAAAGAAATCTCTGCATGGAGGATAGAGAACTTCTGAAAATGTGATGGCATAAACACTAGGTGTGGTAGGAGTGTTTTGGACTGGTTTATGGACTTCTATAACATACCTCTGTCAACAGTGAAACACCTATTTGTGGATCTCGTATGGAAGCATAAATATCTATTATGATGTAAATATTGCATATACCTTGATAGGTGTCCAATATATGGGGTAGAAGGCTGGGAAAATAAAATTGGAATGAACTCCCATTGAGAGCTCTGTGTGGGCGCTTGAACTGTGCATTTATGGAAAGACAGGGAAGCAGAAAGTGCTTCAATTTCATTTATCTCCCACATCCTTCATAATACGGGAGACTCCGGTATCCTGGTGTATGATTTCTAATTCAAAAGAAAGAGAAAATCCCACTGAAATTTGACCAAGAGAAGTTAGAAATAACTGATTCTCGCTTTCCACTAAGGGAGCAGAGATCATTTGGACTTATGAAGTGGATTCAGCATATCTGTTGATACTAAAGATTAGGGTCAATAGAGCATTGCCTCAAAGATTTGGATTTTGAGAATTTTATGGGTGAAAAATAAATAATATTAAGCCTCTGAGGAAATTCACAGGCAATTAAGAGGATGACTTGATGCCAGAAAAATGAGAGAGTTCAGCTGTGGGTGAAATGTCTCTCTCTCATTCTCCTGATTTTTGGCAGAAGAAATATTTCAGTTTTTAAAAGCTGAAATAAGCAGGAACAGTGACTCCAGTATTGTTGTCTTTAGCTAAAAGTATATTATGTTTCCAAGCTACATATAGTTTTTTGAAACATTTTAATTTTGGGTAATTTGAGGTAGTTTTCATGACACAATATAAAATCAAGATTTCCCTTTTTTTGTATAATACGAAATTATCAGAGTGAATTTTTGTTTACCAACAGGTTTTACTTCATTGTTTTTGGTCTGTATTGACCATGGATAGGCCTTGACAGGAAATCATTGGCATCTGCTCTGCTGCCTCTGCATAATCATTCTCCATTTCCATTTATCAAATTTCCCAAAGAAACACCCCAACTGTTGCCCCTGGTCCATTAGGGTGCTACACCCATTTGTGATATGCCCTTCTGGTGGTGAAAAATATAAACTATAATAGGGAAAAATCAGTGTTGGGTTGGGTTTTTTTCCTAACAAAAACTGGAAATATGCAAATTGTTGATAAGCAAGTTTGTCCCCAATTTATTTTAAACATTTATGTATCCAGTTTCTGTAAAAATTGATTGTCTTTACTGTCAGTGTTCCTCTTGCCTGGAAACACAGGCCAGATTTTCCTTTCCATTCAAAGAGAACAGGTATCCATTAAAAACATTCTCATCTGCTCGGGATCAGACACACATGGTACCAGTGTGAGCTGAGTGAAGGAACTCAGCTGCCCTGTCTTAGCAACAGAATTCTTAGTTTGAAGTTTACATGGGGCTTTTCATTAAATTCATTACTCTTCAATAATGTCTCTGCAAAAGAGACAGATAATCCTTAATAAAAGATCTTTTCTTAGGATCAGTTATTCTAAAGGTATTGAGCTTCCATTAAAAGAGATCTCTGTTTGTAATTACTGGTACCTCCTGAGAAGGCTGATTTGATTTCCTTTTCCAAGCTAAACTTCACTGTTGCTTGTTCTTTACTCCAGACATACACAAGATATTAGTTTAGCTGCTTCTTCCAGTACAGACCTAATCTCTTCACTTTGCCAGAATACTCAATTTTCCAAGCTGGATTAATACATGGACATAAAAAAGAACCAAAATTAGAGTCCTTTTGACACCTATGCAAAAGCTTAATTAGGGAGCTCCGAGCAACCTGGTCTAGTGGAAGTTGTCCCTGCCCATGGCAGGAGTTTGGAACAAGATGAGCTTTGAGGTCCCTTCTAACACAAATCATTCTGTGATTCTCTGATTTTGTGTGTTAAACATCACTGAACTGGAAATACTTCAATACATTTCACATACTTATGTTTTTACCCCATAGCTTTTCAGTTTATTCTCCTGAATGATGATGGTTGATATTCCAAGTGTTAGAAGTATGTTAATATTTTTTACTATAAGCAAGATAAATGCTGAAGGATGATAAAAAATCAACAAGTATGGGTCAGAACATAAAAAGGTTTCTGTTAGCAGAACTATGATAGTTCTGTACAGGATCAAATGGAAACACAGCCAGTAAGTTATTCTTTGGATAACCAGACTGTTGCTTGTGTTTTCTCCTTGCAGTGTGTAAGTGCTAATGCTGCATTTGCTTGATGAAACGATGACAAAGGTAATCAGTTCCTGTCAGGAAAACTCAGCTTAAGGTTTATCATGGAAATCCCTGAATATCCTTGTATAGATATACAACTGAACTTGAGGTTCACAAAATAGTTCTTAAAATTATAGGGTATGATATAGTTTTCACTGTAAGGAATAGAAATATCCCAAGGATTTAAGTAAGATAAAATTTATTCATTCCAGAACCAGGCATATCTTTTGATTAGTTGTCACTCTATCTAAACTAGAGTTAAACACAATTTAGGATTAAAAAATCCATAAAGAAGCACTGGGACATGGCTCTGTAAAGTTCTTCTAGCCCTGATGGAGTTTAAATATATTATTTTTTTATATTGAACTCATGAATTTAGGACTGGATAAAAAAATATTGATTTTGCAACTGCAAAGGAGTTCAAATCCTGGATCTCAGTCACAGCTTCATTTTATTTTATATCCACGGATCTGTTACTAACAGGCAGTGGAGAAGTCAATCATTCATTTTAATGAGGTTAAGATGAAGCTTGGGGTGGAGTAGGAGAACCTATTCAGAACAAATCGGAACTTATCTGCTAAAGCAAGTTTCATGAAAGATATCAATTTTTTGAGCCTATTTCTTTTGAAATATACGGGATATGACAAATTTCTACCAAACCACTGCAGATTTCCAAAGCACCTCTGTCAAGCTACAACTATAAATTATTGGAATAACTAAATATTCTTGGAACTAGATGATCTTTAAGGTCCCTTCCAACCCAAAACAATCATGATTATAAAACCCAAAACAAGTGTGCAAATACCTGACTAGTTGTACCTGTAAGAGTTTCTTGGATTCAATCACCCTCAGCACTTTCTACCTCCTTCTGACAGTGTTTCATGGTAATGTTTGAGGAACATCCATGTTCTTTAAATTCCTTCTCTCTAGACTGCATGGAAACTAAAAACTAATGGAAATTAAGATGCAAGTTCCTTAACATTTGTTAGTCTGAAGTATTTTCAGTAGTAGTTTCAATTAACTGATTTGATGTTTTTCTATGAAATTAACTGTGTCATTTGGAGGAGGGTGGTGTGGTAGTAAAGCAGGTTTTGAGAACAGAGCACTCAACTGGAGATTGGTGAGAGCTCCTCCTGTGCAAGGCCAAGAGGGCAATTTTTGACCCATTGCAAAAAGTGGACTAAACTAACCTTACAACTTAAACTTGAGAGAAAGTAGAGGTGCTGACAAAGACACTTGGATATGAAGGGAGATTTTAAAAGCTTTTTTAAGCTTTCCCATCTCCCTGCTAAGGTGCAGGATTGGCTGTTTGAGCCATTTGAAGACAGAGCTGCAGAGTTTCACTCAACCACCTGCAACAGTATTTTAAACTCCCAGGTTAGATCCCGTGTTCTCATTTGAGAGGTGGTGATGAGCAGGTTAACTGCTAGACTGTATTTCAGCAAATCATGATGCATTTCTACCCCGGTGCTGCTCTGTGTGTGAAGGACTCCCACAACACCACACCAAGCAGTCCGGGCAAGTCTTGCTGCCAATATGCAAAAAACAGCGGGTTGAGACTGAAGGTGGATTAAACACTCTCAACACACACAAGCAGAAACCATTAGAGGATTAAAACACATTTAGCGATTATCCAAAAGATTTGTCCAATTGTCTGTTCATTTTAGGAAATCATCTTGTAAGTGAAGCAGAGAAATGCAAAAGATGCTGAGAAGCTACTGACTGCCAAAAAAGAGACTTTATTTGTAGAAAGACAATCTTTCAGCATAGAATCAATTAGTTTTTTAACTTAATCCTATCACCTTAATTTCATGAGCATCACATGTTTCTATTTATTACTGCATTTCTTGTCTCTCTACTAAATTTGGCACCTTGAATGTTCACATTGTGGCTCTGTTGTAGTCATCTATACTGAACTAAATAATATTCTCACCAAGAAGCAGGAGCCTTGCCTGCTTAGGAGACAGAACAGTACTTGGCAAACAGCTACTCCATGGCTAAATTCTCTCCTCAAAATCCTATTATCTTAACATTACTCTTTAAATGTAAATGAAATTATTTACACTTTTGTTTTTGCCTGAAAGCAAATCATATAGTTCAGCCTACTGAAAAGCTGATGTATTCATTAATATATAAATGTTTCAAATTTGGAACAATAAAACCTCCATCTAAAATTAGAAATAAATTGAAATTTCAACCTCAATTCTATAGAATGTTTTGCCAACTTCTGAAATTTAGCAGAAATTCTTACGGAAATGGAAAGAAAGAGATTTAAATATAAATTGATTCTAGGTAACTCTTTCAAGGAATGATACAGAAGACAAATCCTGTGCTTCTTGCTATTAATTCCATAAAACACCCAGTCAAGAACTGAGGACAATGTAAGAAGTTTCATTCTAGATGTTCAAAGTTGAAAAGTTGTGAAAAAATTAAAACCCAAGGGTTTGGGTATAAATGTTAAAGACAAGGAGAGCAGCTGCCTGAATTTTGCAGTAAATGCACTTCCCTTGTCAGCCTGAATATAGTCTAGTGCTAGAGAAGGGCCAGAGTTCCACCCCAGTTTCTGCCTAGTTAAACACAGGAACAGCCACACGTGCAGGCTGGGAAAGGGTGGATTCCTGTGGCTGGAAAGAGCCCAGCCCAGCCCCTGGATGCCACCTGGGCCTGACTGTGCTGCCCAGGGTACCCCCTGAGCTCAGAACTCCCCTGGTAACCAGGTGGCACAGGGTGAGTCCCTGCCTGGGTGCGGTTTCTAACAGTTTGCTCCATTTGTGGTTTAACTCAGCATTGTGATCTTGCACTGGAGCAGAGCCCCCACCCAGTCAGACCCACCTGAGACCTGCTGGGATGGTGGAGAGACACTGTGTGTGCATCTAAAGCACAAAGGAATGGGAAGCATCAGGATGGGAGTTATTTTTTCCAATGGTAATAAAAAATCTTGCAGGGAAATGCTTAATAAAAATGAACTAATAAAAAAAGTGCCTAATTTCTGTATTGAATAACATCACAGTAATGATCACAGTAATTTCTTTTCCTGTACCATAAATACTTTTTGAAATTAAATGTTCCTACATGATGATTAGGTTTGATCAGAAGCAACTCTTCTTATTTCAGCCTTTGGAAGTGGGAATACTACCTGTAATTTTTTACTGTTTCATAGCACTAGAAGCACATGATCTAAGTTTCATTTTTAACATGCTACGGACTGTGGGAGGCGTGTCTGAGGCACAAGAGACATACCGGGGCAGTGAAGCCCAAAAGAGCATGCGCCGTCATAGGTAACTCCATTGGCTAAAGAAGTCACATGGTATGCAAGGATAAAAGAGCGCGGATTTTGAAATAAAGCCTCTTTGTTCACTACACCACACGAGGAGCAGTTTTCTTCCTTGTTATACAAGGACTGCGTCTGTTACACATGGCGCCTGAACAGGGACTCTTTTAGCTTATATTAAGCCAGTTATTTACCCTGGATCAGGTATACACGGTAGTTTCCGGTTATCAAGTCTATTATTTTGACTTGAGAATCTTTTAACCACAAAAAAAACGTAGATGTCTTTAAAGCCGTTGTCTCAGTGGCATCTGAGAAATGGAAAGTTAGTTAGGAGCTCCCAAAAATCTTAGAAATAGTGCACAGGAGAAGAAGAGAAGAAAGAAGATAAGAAGAAGCTGAGAGGTCAGAGCAGACAACCAGAGAGAGCGGAGAGGGTCCAACGCAACACCAAAGCGGTGAGTCCAGTTGGAAGGCACCCCGCACAGCTAGGACTGCTCCCTGAGCGGCAGTGTGTCCGCAGCTTGGAGACCCGGGCCGTGGAGCACCTTAAAACTGCCAGGGGAAGCCCTGTCGACTGCCGCAGCTCAGCCAAGTGGCAAAAGCGGCTCAGCCGCTGCCAACTGCCGTGGCTCGGCCACGGGCGCCAAAGCGGCACCGCCGCTACTGCCTCTAACATCCTCAACCACTGCTGGACCCTGCAGAGCCCCGCTTCCGGTCTCTGCCTGGCAGAAACCACCGCAGCTCCCCGCCTGCCTGCCACCCCTGTCGGTTCTGCGGCACGCTTAAAAGCCCCGCTACCCCCCCTCTCTCCCGTGCACGCCGCTGGCGATCATTACCTAGTGCCTGTTGCCTAGCAACTACTAAAACCGCAGTTTGAAAGTACTGGGGAAACGGCAGAACCACGCACGTGCACTGGCCACCCCCCCCCGCGCCGCCGCAGGGACCTGCGCCGGGAGTACCCTGTCTAACGGAGCCCAGCACCGCCTGGACATCGCCTGCTGCCCCTGCTGAACCCGCGCCAAGCCGCCTGCGCGCCGAGCCACCACGTGACTGACGCCACTGCCGCACCACTCCCACACTGCCAACCCAACACCTGCCACTGCCGACCGACGCCAAGTCAACCGACGCCAGCGTTGGTCGCCCGCCTGCTGCTGCACTGTGCCTGCCGCTCGCAGCCCACGCCAGGGACACCAGCTGCCGACTCTGGGACGCCGCACCCTAGCCTCGCAGACTCAGTCGACAGAGAACCGGGACAGACCAGCAAACCCCCGCACCCCCTGCTGCACTGAGGGACGGCTCTCAGCCCCACGTGGAGCCGCCCACGCTGACGGAGCAGCCCCGCGCTGCCCCACACCGCAACCGGAGCAAACCCGGACCCCCGCAGAGATGCCGAGAAGAAAAGCCTCAAAGAAACGACTGTCGAACAAACCGAAAGTGCTACACAAAAGAACTCCCAGCCATGGCGGTAACTGCTTGGAGATAAGGTAACATAGACGCTTTGTTTCCATAGAAACCTCTCAGACACATTGAAACATTAACTCTACACATTCTAAATCAAAACACCGACACAGGCGATCGTCAACCTTTGCAACACAAAATCAGTTTACTCCGTGATAAGATCTACCCTGCACAAGGCACACAGGGAGGAACGAAACAACCTACACCCCACCCCCCGCACACACTGCTGATAGCAACACAACACAAACATAAGTAACAGAAACTCACTGGACATACAGGGGGCAGGGACAGGAGACGGGAGCCGGGAGAGCGGGAAAGCCCGAGTTGCTGGGAAGGAACAAAGCTGAAATGCAAGATCCCTGCCCGTGGGATCAATGCAGGGAGCTCTGTTACAGCGATGGGGGTACGGGGGGGGGGAGGAAATGGGAGGAATGGGGGGATGGGGAGAAGGAACCACGGATGGTTCCACCGAGAGGGAACAAAAAGGCAAATGGGGGGAGGTCAGTTAACATGTGGGAACAATGTCTAGACGAGGCACTTCGTGTGGGAAGCCTGAATAGTATTCAGGCATGCCCAAATGATATTAGCCAAAGCCAGTCCTCTCAGCGTCAACCCCTGCATAGGGCTACAGAGAGACTGAGGCATTTGGTAAGAGGCTCTGGTATGTCTTTAACCAATACTTTCAAGTATTTGGAGGCATTGAGTTCCATCTATTTTTTCACCACATATGACCGGAAAGAACTAATGAAATTAGTTCTTAGTGACACCCAATATACAGTCTGGTTAGCTGACTTTCAGAAAAATTGCTCTGCTTATATTAAATACCCACAGGCAGGCGTCACAGCACACCAGTTAAGCGGGGATGCAAATTATAATTCAATAGATATACAATCTAAATACCATAGCAAAATATGCAACGTAGTAGCCAGGCAAGCCCTAAAAACTATGGAAAACATTCTCACTACAAACCAAGATAATTACCTGTCCCCCAATAAAAAGTTACAAGGTTGTACTGAACCAAATTTGAGATGTTTAGACCAGGTGCAGTCTGCTTTAAACAAGCAAGTTGAATACAATGAAGCCAGAGAGATGCTGTATAAGCACTTGGCTTTTGAAAAGGGAAATACAAGCTGTGAAAGAGCTTTGCAGAACCCTCCTACAAGGGAAAACTGCAACATTATTGAACTGGTTAAACCTTACTAAAGAGTTAGCTCTGAGAAGCACCAACCCGCCTATTTAGCTGTAGCCTTAGATGCCCAGCTGAGAGTACAAAAAGAAGCCAGACACACAGCTAGTTGTGTTAGATGCAGAGACACTGATCACTCTCAGAAAGATTGTCCTTGGAGACCTCTAATAGCAACAGTTCCTAAGCACCCTAGCAGCAGAGAATGGACTGAGTTGTACCAAGGGTGCCATAAGCAAAGCAAAAGATATGCTGCAAGCATTGTACTCCTTGTGGGGGCATTGCTCGCTGTAATCCTTTGTAGTACCACTTTTCATGTGCAAGAGAGGAAACAACTCCAGGCAAGCCACAGTATGCCAACAATCAGCCCCCAAAATACCCATGTACTCTGCGCCCCTAAGAAAGGTGACAGGTGGAAAACACTGCAAATGTTAAGAGCAGAACACGCAGTCAAAAAACATGCGGAAGCCTTGCAGCTTGGACTGCCCCTACCTATGAGGCTTCCAGCAAATTGGCCACTAGTGGTAACTGGTTCAAGGCAAACAACCATAATACATCATTATGCAGAGGACACATTAATAACCACGGCCACAAGAAATCAACTGCCATTTGTTGTTACTGCTCTAACCAAAATTGTCCAAGATCCAGGACTTCAGATTGTTTCAGGAAGGATCCAGCAACCACAACTCTGGACTTGCCCTGGACAAGAATCCACGCAGCAAAAAAGTTTTCCACAGCTGTTACAGCTCGAGGTAAAAAACGCTTTATATTTACATGAGTTGCAGAAGCCTCAGGAAGCTGTCAATTGCTTAAAACCTGTTTTAACCATAACCACAGGGGACCTACACCCTTTCTTTGTGTTGCTAAAGGGGAACTCCAACCTAAAGTCTGACAAATCTCTAGCTACAGAGGCAAACCAAGTGTTAGGAAATTGTACCAGGGTGATACAAAGCAGACAAAACAGGAAAAATCCTGAACGGCAAATCTGCCTAGTCCTTGTTTCCAGCAGGTATGAACTATTGCAGTTTTGTTTCAGTGGGATCAAACTGAGAGAAGCCTGCTGTTAGTTCTAGAACGGCTCTTTCTGCCACACACACACCACCTAAAAAATGTGTAAACTGTTAATGAGATGTTTGCAAAGCTTGTCATTAAAGGCAGAGCATGACTGCGGGAACTGGACGGAAGAGATCCTGCCTTTACCAACGTTCTAGCTTCGAAGGACAATTTGGATAGGATGACAGCTGAGGACGCAGGATTCTAAGCTGCCCTGGCAAGTTTTGACGGTGACATTTAAATTCATCTCCCTAAGCACAGATTGTGGGCAGAAATCAATAATTTACCTTTAAGAGCCTTCACACATACATCTAGAAAAACACAAAATGCTGCAGTGACTTGAATAAATCCTGCCACAGAACAGTGGGAATGAAAACTACAGACCATGAACCAAGCTTCTGTACAGGTTCTGGAACTTACTGCCATTCATATTGCCATTCATCTGGAAAAATTCCTGAACAACCCTCTAATGTTGTGACTATGTCTATTATGCTATAAGGTTAATACCCTGTCTTGAAAGTTAATTTCCTTGAGATATTGTTAACCCTCACCTGTTGTTTGAAATGAGTTCTGTTTGGTTCCTGTGATTTACAGAAGGTATGATTTCTATACAAATACACACAAAATCACATGTTGACAGGCCAGGGCCAATAACTGACAGAAACTGAGAAGCTGCTGAAGTAGCACTGTTTAACACCATACCCAGAGTTCTAAAGCAAACAAAATTGTCTCATTCATTTTTTCCATCAGTATACACGTTCTCTAAAGAGACCATTCAAAATAACGATTAATAAAACTACATTATCAAGGTATGCCCACACTGTCAGGAAATCACACCCATGCCATCTCAGGAAAGCGTTAACTCTAGAGAGTTAATGGCAAATGAAGTCTGACAAACAAATATATACATCTCTGAACTGGACATATTGAAATATGTACATGCAAATAGATACACATCCACAAAACATAACTGCCACTGCATCCACTAGACAAAATGCAAGAGTGTAAAACACAATTATTTAGCAACCTTGCTTAGCAACCTTGGTAATCTAAAATAGATTAACATTAATAATAAAACAGCTACTTCCTATCAAATAGGAAAATTCTCACGTCACAAGCATTCCACACTAACCCATAAGGCAAGCAAAAGCACATCACGCACTGAAACACATACTAGATTAAAACAAAAGGGAGGAGAATCTGTCTAGCCTGCAAGAACATCTGTAAAAAGCTATGTATGTTATCAATTTTTTGAATTGTGACAGTGCTGAAAGAAGCAGGTCTGAAAAGCAGCACAAACCTCAGGCGTTTGTCTCTCCCAAGCCACTAGTCATGGTAAAAGATTTGATTTCAGGACAATGGACGAGATCCCTAGATTTTGTGACATAGGAGGAAGCTATGCCTATGTAGTTATAAGAAAAGAACTCAAGCAGATTTCTCCCAGGTGCGTAAAACCCTATTCAAGTACGTGACCACAGCAGCAGGAACCAGAGTAACGCAGAAGTTTGAAAAGAGTTATGTTTATGTTTCAGGTTTACATTAGGAAATGACCAATGTGGTAAAAAGCAGTCTGTAAAATGTGTGTGTATGTGAGTGAAGGTGGCCACCGATGAATGAAATGAATGAGAGGAGTGAATGAATAAAAAAGTTGTGTGACTGGACAAATATTAAAACACAGAACACCTCACAAAATAACATTACCTCAGCCACAAGGTCGTTTTTAAGAAATTTTAGTTTTGCTAAGATTACCCTGTTTCTTAAATAAAGTTAAATCCCCCAGTTATAAAAACCCTCAGATTAATAAAAGTTATGGTTTATACACAGTTAGACTAAGGCCCTAAGTTAATAAAGTAATTTCTCCAAGTTGCACTACCCTATAGGAATATAAGAAAGTTTTAAAAAGGTTTACAATAGAAGTTAAGAAGCCGAGCAAGCGAAGTACTGGGTCATTGCGAGCTTGGTAGTTTACAATGTTCTGATTGTTTGCACTGTTGTTTTGTACTGTTTTCGTGACTTCTTTAGATAATTAAAGGAGGGGATATGTGAGAGGTGTGTCTGAGGCACAAGAGACGTGCCGGGGCAGTGAAGCCCAAAAGAGCATGCGCCGTCATAGGTAACTCCATTGGCTAAAGAAGTCACATGGTATGTAAGGATAAAAGAGCGTGGATTTTGAAATAAAGCCTCTTTGTTCACTACACCACACGAGGAGCAGTTTTCTTCCTTGTTATACAAGGACTGCATCTGTTACAACGGACAACCTCTCCTTTATCCTTCAAAACAATTCAGTGAAGGATCTCAAGTATCCCATAATAGAAAACCTGTTTCTGCTTCTGTGTTCGTATGTCTTTAAAGTGTGTCTGAAAGTAAAGTGGAGAATCTATCATTCCTAAATTTCAAGTTGACTGCCTGATGCTAAAACTCATGTGCATCAGGATTTCTCTTATCTTTAACCAGATATTTACTAATTTTGTCAATCAAACAGTGTCATGGTTTGAGATAGCCCCAAAAATCCAAACCCCTAGTCTAAGCCCCCTCCCACATCTCAACCTAATGTGAGATGGGTTTTTCCAGACAAAACACACCAGACTCAGAATGGGGAAAGGGAATATATTACAATGACTGTACAATAAATACCATATCACATTATACACACGATCACAATATCTCTACCATGACATATAGTATTTACAATGGATCAGATCTCCTCTCCCCTCCAAATAAAAGTCCAGGAGGGAAAGAAGGACAGATCCCTTCCAGTCTCTAAGCAGCATCTTCTAAGGCAGCAGGTCCTCCTCATCTGTCTTCCATGCAGCAGTTGATAGCTGGATTTCTTTTCAACATACACAAGGGGGTCTCCAAGCCCCTCGGCTCTCCTTTGATCCAAGCAAAGACCTCACCTGTGGACTGCCATCAGGGACAAGACTCGCGTCACCACAGGTATATCATGAAATGCAGGAGCATCTTTGTGAAAGTCCCTTCCTCAGGGGTTCACCCCTGAGTCAGAACATCTTGGGCAGCATTCAGTTGCAAGCCTTTGCCTCAAGAGTTCTACCAGAGCTCCTGTGCTCTGTCTCAGGCTGCCAGGCTTGTCAGCAGCAGCGGGGGGGCCAAGGTCAACTCCCCCTGCATTCCATCTGGCCGTCCCAGTCCAGCTCCGGGACGTCTTTGAGCTTCTTAGCTCCTCTCTCTCTCCGGTGCTGCATGTCCAAAACTACTCTCCAAAATAGGAGTCCATCTCCCTCTTTTTCTCAGAGGGGTCTCAAGGGAGTTTTGGGGTCTGGTATCAGTTCTTACCCCCAAGACTCTGTAGCTTTGCTCTCTCTCTCTCCTTCCAGGAGTTCTTTTCTGTGGTGCCGCATGTCTTTGTTGCTTCGTCTTATCTCTTCTGGCTCTCTGCCACAGTTTCTCTGGTCAGTGCCGGCTGCTGCTCTGCGCCCATGGATAAAACATCTCCCGGCATAACTACAGACACTTAGCCTAGTCTAAGACTGTTCCAAGTCTCTGCAGTCTTTCCCCAGCCAGGGATTGGGAGGCCCCAGCCTCCAGTTGGGGGCTACAGAGACCTGAATTAAGCTGATGCTGGTATCCAGTGATGAGACAGCCCAGAATGATGAAACAGCCATAAATCAGAACTGTAGTTGTGACTGAGGAGACCAGAGGTCTGGACTGAACTGAACTGACATCGGTATTGATTTCCAGCGATGAGACAACTGTGCCGAGAGACCAACAAGAACTATATATATATATATATATATATATGTATATGTGTATATATACGCGCGGGATGTAGGCGAACGTGAGATATAGGTG
>NW_016690607.1:40097-42410 GCF_001604755.1 Lepidothrix coronata
CGTTAGTTGATCTTAAAAGTAGTTTAAATTAAGTTGTTTTTTTTTTTCTCTGACTCTCAGTTTCTGGGGCAATGAGGTCATGCAAGACAATAACCTTAATCATGCATCTTGATTGATTGGCTTTGTTTTTCAGTGTTGTATTGTTCATTTAGCACATTTTCAGGTCCCTAAAAATTACAGGCAGCAGCACCAGGGTCCAAAGTTTCTGAATACAAATTCTAGTTCCTGAGATTAATTAAGTACTTACTTAAAGAAGCTTTACCTTATACATTCAGTTTTAAGTGTGTTGTTTGTATGTGCTGTTACCCATAAAGTATTTCATAAATATAAACTGGTGTACTGGTCTGCCAGGTAACTGAATACAGGAAAAACTGGCCACATGGTTATGTGACTTGCTGGACTTCCTCATGAGTTTCAAGTTAAACATTTAATAATATAAATTTGCTGTATTGAGCAATTAGAGGGAAGCATCTGGACTCTTGGTTTGGAAGAGAAGGATCTTCACCAAAGTGGAGAACTTGAGGTGGGTAGTTCCATACATGAGGGAAGTAGAGCCCACTTGGAGACCTCCCTGCCCCATGACTCATCTGGGGCAGCAGATACCAGATGGAAATTCAGAGCACAGGATGAGTCACAGTGTGCAGTGATGTTATCCAGAGGTTCCCATAAAGACTGTAGCAAAGATCCCTTCCACTGCATGGGTGTAATGGGTCTTTTTTCCTTCTTTCAGTTATTCAGTTGCCTTTGCTAAACTGACTGAGCCAGTTACAGCAGAAACATAAAAGCTGTTGTTAAAAAAACAAGTAGGGAGTGAGAAGGGATGCAAATATTCCTTTGCAAAGTCAAGTGATTTCTGGAACAATATGTACAGGACTGTTCTGGTTGGATCACAACAGAAATGTGCAGACCAAGAAAAGGAAAAAGGCTTTATCTTTGTTGATGTTGCCACTTTTACCCAGTGACATATGCTGTAAAACCACACCACTCGAGCAGTTTGCACTTTGGGCTGTTGTTTGTGTAGACAGAGGAGGGACAAGAGTTGTAAAAATCTCTTTTTAATGTATTCACGTATTAATTTAATGAGGATCTCCATCTGCCAATGAAACATGGAATTACTACAGGTGGAGCTAATGCACTGCAGAGGTCCAAGAGGCAACACTGCTGATAGTCCTCAGAGTGACACTGAGATAGTTCATGTGGTGGCTGCTGGGCCCAAGGGCTGGAACCAGGAGAGGAGGCACGTTGCAGGCTCAAGACAGATGGAGAGAACAACAGCCCACTTAAAAGAGTTAACCTGGGTTTGCTGTTGTTTAGACACGGATATGTTCCTTTTATAAACCTGCACACATGATTTCTTTCAGATACTTCCCTTAAATAAGCTTTGACTAAACCTGATGAGGCAATTGGAAGCTCATGACCCCAACCCTGTCCTCCTTGATAGCCTGCACTGATTAAAATGACTTAGACTAGTGCAATTTGCTGAAACACTACCAGGGTGAAATTCCTTCAATGGCTGCAACAGAGACTCTTGCATGTGCTGTATTGAAACTCTGTGATTATTGTTAGATCTGGGAAGCCCATCATGTAAATGATAATCCGGATTGTCCTTCTGATTCTACATCATGCAATAGCTACGTACTTTGAATGCCTTTGAGCGAAAGAAGGAACAGTCATTGTGTGATTAGTAATTCTTTTTTTTAGACATATTACGATCTTTGTCTTAAACCTTTTGACCAGCAATTAATTCCTCTTATCCATTTCTCTTTCCATTATTCAGGGTTGCATTGAAATGACAGATGCCTCCTGTGTTACTACAGAAGTATCATTTGCACAATTGTATTTCTGTCACACTCCAGCCCCTGTATTGAAGCTTATTTCAAAGTTCAGTTTCTTAATGTTTGAAGTTTGCTGGTGACATCTTTTAAAATTTAATTGAACAGTTAAGATTTCTGTCTGACTGCCTTGTGCTGAACGAAAGAAATAACAAATTTTGGATGTTTTTTTCCTACCAAACTTAGTATAGCTCTGATTGCTCTAATTCTGTTGTCTGCTCTGAGAAAGTAGTGCAATTTCAAAAAAATTATTAAAAAGTGTACTTGAATATGTATTTTAGTATTTCAATATCATTTTTTGTGATATTTCATTCTTGACCTTTGTTCTGAGACCTCTCCAGATTTATCAGGCTATTGTGTGCAACAGTATGTTAACAGGGCACATATGGAATTTAGGAAAATACATCCCTATAGAGGATTGGTTAGAAATGCGAGGACATATGAACATGGCTAAGGCTATGGATGAGCTGCTAAAGTACAA
>NW_016690607.1:44007-45676 GCF_001604755.1 Lepidothrix coronata
TGCTCCTTCCTGTGGTTTTGTTGTTCCTATTTCATGTTTGGATTGCAGCAGGACTGGGGGCTCAAAGCAGAGACAGAGCCCTGCTGGGACAAATGCTCTGGCAATAAAAAACCTGTGATGGCACAGATCCTGTCACAAACAGCATTCCTGGGAGGCCAGGGGTGCAGGAGGGAGCAGTGCTGACCCCACTGCAGTGGTGTGCCAGGGATGGTGAGGCGGGACTGGATTCAGATCTGGGCATTCACAGCAGAATCACCAGTGATTATCCACAGAATATATCCAGCAGGATTTGTCCTTGTATTTTCTTCTTGCATTTCTGTCAATGGCAAATCCTTTCCAGCCTGCCCACGTGCAGAGCCTTGTTCTGCCTGAAAGAGTCACTGAACTAAGCCTTTCATCATTCTACACTTTTCCCACTTACTTTGTTCTTCAGAGTAGAAGCACATGTGTACAATAGCCCAACTCACACCTGCACAGTTGTGTTTTAGGCACACAGTCAATGCAGAGGATTTTGGGGTACTACTGTACATAAACAGTTTGCTTACTCTGTGCTTACTCAGCACTGAGAGACATTAGAGACTGCCAAGGACTCATTTGCCTGGTAGTAGCAAAAGTGTTCCAGTCTCCTGTTTCACAGAGTAAATCTGGACCAATATTCAAATATATGAAGGGAAATTTGCACAGATACATTCCTGGGTATGTTTGCTCCACAGTCTTGTTGTGTTTTCTCCATATTCCCAACTTTATTAATTTCAAAATTGATAGTATAATAATATGATGTTTAACTATATATATGATAAAATCACAAAATCATTAATATTAGAAAAAACTTCCCAGCCCATGGATCCCCCCTGTGCCCGATGCCCACCTTGTCCCCCAGCCCAGAGCACTCAGTGCCACGGCCAGGCCTTCCCTGGACACCTCCAGGGGTGGGGACTCCAAACCTCCCTGGGCAGCCCCTGCCAAGGCCTGAGCATCCTTTCCAGCAAGAAATTCCTCCTGATGTCCAACCTGACCCTCCCCTGGCACAGCAAGTAGTAGTAGTAGTAGTAATAATAATAATAATGGTTGGGACCTTGATGCAGCTTTTACTTGTTTTGCAAAAACCAAGCAATGAAGTCCTGCATTGCTACAACTGTGGAGCAGCTGAAGCAGAATAACCACATGTAGCCCTAGGTCAGGCTTAGCCTGCACACAAACCCAGCCCAGAACAAATCACATTGTCCTCTCGTTTATCCTGATCTCTTGGGGTTATTCTGTGTAGGTTTCTAAATGCACAGGAATGATTTCAGGCTTAGAGAAATGAGGGAAAAATAGGTAAGAGCAGAGGTGGTGGATTTCAAACAGAACAGCTGTTTTGCATAAGTGGTCAGTGAACGTGGCAGACCCTCTTTGAGAAGAGGTTGCAGGTTAACAAGAAGAAAACAAGAAACTTCAGGATATACCCAAAACTGTCTCATTTTAAATTTAAAGATTCATGTAGTAAAATAAGCACTAACTAACAAACACTAACTAACCCTAACCCTAACACTAACCCTAAACCCTAACCCTAACCCTAACCCTAACCCTAACCCTAAACCCTAACCCTAACCCTAACCCTAAACCCTAACCCTAACCCTAACCCTAACCCTAACCCTAACCCTAAACCCTATCCCTAACCCTAACCCTA
>NW_016690607.1:45686-72383 GCF_001604755.1 Lepidothrix coronata
AACCCTAACCCTAACCCTAACCCTAACCCTAAACCCTAACCCTAAACCCTAACCCTAAACCCTAACCCAAACCCTAACCCTAACCCTAACCCTAAACCCTAACCCTAAACCCTAACCCTAAACCCTAACCCTAAACCCTAACCCTAACCCTAACCCTAACCCTAACCCTAAACCCTATCCCTAAACCTAACCCTAAACCCTAAGCCTAACCCTAACCCTAACCCCTAACTCTAACCCTAACCCTAACCCTAACCCTAACCCTAAGCCTAACCCTAAACCCTAACCCTAACTCTAACCCTAACCCCTAACCCTACCTCTAAACCCTGACCCTAACCCTAACCCTACAGCCTGGACGGGGGGACCCCCAGAACGCTAAAGTGAAGAGCAGAGAGGGGGAACTTCTGGGAGGGTTTTTTGGCCTGAATTTTGGTGGTTTGGGTTTTTCTTGGATTGAATCTTTGTGTTTTGGAGGTTTTTATGGACACAAGAGGGTGGTGACTTCTAGAGATGGACTTGTGCAGGAGGAAGCCCCAATCCAATGTTCTCACACTTTGGTTTTTTCCCCCAAAAGAGGATTTCTCATTCCCAGTCCTTGGCCAGCTCAACAAGGAAGCTGAGAGGAACAGCCCCTGCAGGACATCCAGGCTGGTGAGGAGGAAGTCACTGCACCTTTCCCACTCTGTTCTCCTCCATCTTCCAGCCAAGTGTCGCTCCTGGCAGAACAACCCTTCTGCTGACGCCATCCTGCTGAGACAGATGTGGAGGGATCACCTTCCTGTTCCCTCTGCCATGGAAGTAAATCCCTTTCTGCTCCTTCATCTTCTCTCCTTCATCTTCCTCCCTTCTTTCCTTCCTTCCTTCCTTCCTCCCTCCCTCCCTCTCCTTGTTCCTTTTCCTTCCTTCTTTTTCACCTTCTTCCTAACTCTTCTTCCTTCTGCTTCTTCCTTCCTCTGCTTCTTCCTTTCTCTCCTTGTCCTTCCTTCCCAAGGCAATGAGCTGAGGACAGAGACATCAGAGCACAAATCCCTCCAGCAGAACCATATGGAAAAGGCCATTTTGAATGGTGCAGGAAGTCAATGTGGAGGAAAAGTCACAAAGATCCCCCACCAACATGAGTTCCATACCTAGCTCACAGTCCTCTGAGGAGGAAAGACCCACCCTCTGCCAGGAAGGTGGCTAGAGCTTCAGCTGGAGCTCCGACCTGGTGGTCCAGCTTCACAGCAGGGACAAGCCTACAAGTGCTTGGAATCTGGGAAGAGCTTCAGTCACAGCTCAACACCTGACCCGCCACCTCAACAGCCACACTGGGGAATGGCCCTCCAAGTGCTTGGAATGTGGCAAGAGCCTCAGCAACAGCTCCAACCTCATTACCCACCAGTGCCTGCACACAGGGGAGAAGCTCCGTAAGTGTCCCGAGTGAGGGAAGAGGTTTTGGGGCAGCTCCCATCTCATTGAGCATCATTAGCAGGAAGAGCTTCAACCTCACCTCCAGCCTCATCAGACACCAGCACTTCCACCCCGGGGAGTGGTCCTATAAGTGTTCAACTGTAGGAAGAGCTTCTCTGTGAGTTCTTCCTTAATCAAACACCAGTGGACACACCAGTAAGGGAAGATGTACAAGTGCCCAAACTGTGGGAAGAGCTTTGTCCTCTGCTCCAACTTCATCACCCATCGGAGCTCGCATGTTGGAAAGAGACCCGCCGACCCATGTTGCCGGTGATCCACATTGGGAAGATGACTGGCTGGTGGTCTCCACATCCTGCTGGTTCCCCATAGGCACATGGGTGAACGTGGGGGCAGAAACATCTGTAAGAACACAGACCGATGTTAAAAATTCATTGGGAAGAGTGGATTTGTTGACTTTAGAGCCCCAGAAATCTCACCTGCTCCATGCAATTGTTCCTTCTGGTGGTAGATCAAGCAACACTGGTGTTTTGCCAAGGGGACGAGGGTCACAGACTCACAGACACATGTGTGTAATTTTACTGTAGGGTAAAACAGCAAAGATTTACAGAAGGATAAGCTCAGCAATGCACTTAATCATTACTACAAAGAGCGTCTATAGTGATTAAGAAAGGTACATCTAAATACAGACAGCCAATGTCTTAGTTTAACAAGTTACAACTTAGAAATTAAGAAACTTCAGGTGGAGGTGTGGAAAAGGAAAAACCCAGCTTTTTATTAATAAAATCTGAATAAACAACAAATGGTGCAATCAAAAACTTTCAGAAGAAACAAAACAAAGTCCCAATTCCCCAGGTGAGGGGGGAGAAACCTGCGGCAACCCGGGGATGGGGAGGAAACTCAGGACTGTCCCGGCCATTCAACAGTTGCTCGTAGCCATGTATGGTCGCAGCCAGCAACGAAAAAGTCCTTTTTCCCACAGGCAGTCTTGAAAGCAGAATACTTGGGGCTGAGATGGGTCAGTCTCTTTCTCTCAGTTGTCCTCCGCAAGGTGTCCCCTGGGGAAAAAAACACTTTCCTCTCAAGAAAAGAAAAGGAGGCGGCTGAAACTTGGTTGCTACTCTGTCCGGTCCGTGGACCAAACCCAAAAGCCCTCAAACAAAGGACTCCCCTAGCTGTCCCTGCAGCCAACTGCATTTTCCCAGAAAGCTCGCCCTCCCCCTGCTCCTGTACTGCCCAGTGCCTGCAGCTTTGCTCCACCCGCACCCCCCCCATCCTGGAAGAAAGAGATGGGGGGGAATTGGGCAGGGGGGGGACATTGGGAAAAAATTCCAACATCTTTTTTCAAACCTATGACAGCGAAAGATCATGTTTCGCTAACAATTATACATATTTCATTAATAAATAAAAATATCTTCACTATTGAGCGGATACTAATCTATTTTACTAACAAGCACATGTATTTCATTAATGAGCAGATACACAGGTGTAGTCTTAACACACTACACATTTGACTAACAAACATACGCACTTTTTGCTAATGAGCAAATCTGCAGGAACAAATATAATGTTTGGTTAGATGGTTCATCTTGACGTCATCTTTGGCTCAGGGCCTGTTGTTCAGGCCTCAGTACTTCAACTGGATGATCTTTGAGATGTTTTACAACCTAAATAATTCCATGATTCTAATTCTCTATGGCCCACGGGCATCTTCCACATCCCAGTGCTGACGGACTGGGCAAAGACCAAGGTTTTCGAGACAAAGGCTGGAAACCACTGCAAAAAAGGCTCTTCCACCCATCCAGCCCAACCCCACAGATACAAACACGGTGCCAATGCATAAATCCTTTTATTTTGGCCCTGATTTTTCTTTTGATCCATCTTCATCCCTTAAAAACACCCCAAATTGGGGTCAAAATAAAGAAATGGAACAAAGGCATCTAAAGCCCCGCCATTTTACAGGGGGTTGGGGGGAATTTGTGTGGTTGGGGGATATTCAGGAGGATTTGGGGTTTCTGAGGGGACTTGGGGGAGTTTTCCCCAAAACTGAGGGCACCCAGGCTAGGCAAATGGGGCCATGATCTCATCATTGTGCTGGCAGTTTGTGTCCCCCTGAGCCCATCTGTCCTCCACCTGGCTGTTCCAGTGCCTGGCCTGGGTGTCCCCATATGGCTTGTCCCCCACAAATTGCCCAAATCACTGGTGAAGTGCCTGAGCTGCTGTTAGTTGTAAATGTACCTGTCCACGAACATCTCCCAGTTGAGGCCGTTCAGGAAGTGACACTCAGCTTTTCCCAGAAACTGGAACACCCCTGTGTAGTCAGGGGGAATCCCCTTCCTCCAGGAACCCTGACAACCCAAGAGCAGGTTGGGAGCTCAGGGGGCCAATGAAGACTCCCCTTTTCCACTCCCCCTCTGCCCCACAGCTGCTGCAGCACTGGCTGCTGGGGGGGGGAAAACTCCCATCAGCCCCCCCCCCTTTGGGATAGACAGTTGGTATTGGGGACCCCCCAAGTGCAGATCTGCCCCCACAGAGCCCCAGGGAACTGCTTCAGGGCAGAAGTGTTGGTAGAGGGGGGGACTTCCACGGAAATCCTCTTCCCACCATCTCCCTGCCTGCTGTCCAACTCCCCTTTTCCCTTTTAGCCCATCCCTTTCCCATTGTCCCCACAAAGCCCAGCTCTCCCCTAGTTTGGCTTGGGGGTGTTCCCCCCTCTGATTTGCTCAGTTTTGGGGTCTCAAATTGCTTCATTGCTCCATTTAGGGGTCCATCTCCCTCTTCTTTCCCCCTCTCTCACTTTTTTTTTTATTTTTCCCCAATTCTCAGCCCTCCCTCTCAGCACTCAGCTTGAGGGTGCCACTCCCGTTTGACCCCTCTCCCATCTCTTCTCCTCCTTTCTCATTGTCTCATTGTCTCATCATCTGGGGAATCTTCAGCACCTTCTGCCCTTGGTTTCAGCTTGCCTTGTCTTGCTCTGCCTTTCTCTTCAATGCCTTGCCTTGCCTTGCCTTGCTTTGACTACCCCTACATGGGGTTGCCTTCCCTTGACTACCTCTCCCTTGCCTTTCCTTACATACACTTCCCTAGCCTTGCCTTGCTTGCCCTGCGTAGCCTTGCCTTGTCTACCCTTTGCCTTTCACTCCCTCTCTTTGCCTTGAATTGCCTTGCAAACCCCTCCCTTCCCTTGCCTTGCATACCCATCCCTTGCTGTGCCGCCCCCTCCCCTGCCATGTCTTGCCTTGCCCTGCCTGACTATCCCTTGCCATTCATTGCCTTGCTTACCCTTGCCTTGCTTTGTCTGTCAACCCCTTCTTTGCCATTCCTTGCCTTGCCTTCCCCTCTCTGGTCTTTCTTTGCCTTACCTACACCTCCCTTGCCTTGCCTTGTCCTGTCTTGTCTACTCCTCCCTTGCCTTTCATTACTTTTCATACCAATCCCCCACCTAGACTTGCCTATTCCCTTCTTTCCCAGCCTTACTATGCCTTGCCTGCTCCTTCTCCACCTCGCCTTGCCTTGTGCCTTCCTTGCCTTGTCCCTTTCTTGCCTTGCCTTACATTGCATTGCCTGCTCCTCCTTTGACTTGCATTTCCTTGCCTACAACTCCACTGCCTTGCCTCTCTCTGCCTACCTTTCCCTTGCCTGATACGGCCTTTCATACTCATCCCCCACCTGGACTTGCCTACCCCTTTCTTGCCTGGCTTTGCTTTGCCTTGCCTTGTCTGCACCTCCCTTGACTTGCATTGCTTTGCTTACCCCTCCCTTCCCGTGCCTTCCCTTGCTTACCCTTTTCTTGCCTAACCTTTCCTACTCCTCCCTTCCTGGTCAGGCAGGGGTAGGCAAGACAAGGTAAGTCATAGGAGGGGAAGACAATGCAAGGCCAGGTCAGGAAAGCAAGAGCTAGGCAAGGCAAGGCAGGGGGTTAGTAGGCAAGGCAAGGCAGGGAGGGGTTTGCAAGGCAATTCAAGGCAAGGAGAGGGAGCGGAAGGCAAGGCAAGTCATGAGAGGGGCAGGTAAGGCAAGGCAACACGCAGGCAGGCAAGGCAAGGTTCTAGAGAGGTGTATGCAAAGAAAGGAAGGGGTAGTCAAAGCAAAGGAAGGGACAGCAGGGGTATGCAAGGCAAGACAGGGGAGAGGAAGGCAAGGGAAGGCAATTACACAACTCTCTCCAATTTTTGTTAAAACCTCTTTAATTTTTCATGTGGTAAACCCACTCTTTTGATTTGATCTACAAAACCAAAATCAAACCAAAGAAACCCCACCACCTAACACAGGTCACAAGTTATGAAAGAGACTCCAAGTTATGTTAGGAAAGCTACAAACATGTGAAGTTTTAAGGAAATCCCAGGTGTTCCAATGTCCTGCTCATGTTGCCTACACTACTCCCTGGATATGACCCACCCCCAGGCATCTGCCCAACAGCAGACACCACCGCTGCCCTCTCAAACATCAGCACTTCAGCCATGAGTCACCACTGTTCCAAGAATCACAGCTGTAGATTTCCATGGCCATCAATGCCAGGTGTGGCAACTAAACAGGGTGCTCTGTCTGGTACCTGTCAGACAGGACCCTCTTCTCTAAAAACAGCAGCTCAGCAGGCAACGCCATGATTTGCCAGACACGTGCTTACTTCAAGCAGTCAATTAACTCTTAAAACACTGCATCAAGGCTGTGGGAGTACTTACAGGGCCTGAAGCCTCATGCTGTGACCTGGCACTTGTACAGGATCTCACTTGGTGTCTATGGAAACCATTCTGCCACTGCAGAATGTTTTCTCCTAGAAAACCCGCCCATTACACAAGTTACACATCTGACCAAAATGTAGCAAATGGCCTCCAATCCCATCAATTGTCTTCTTACTGTCACCACATCCTTACCCTTAAAATAGAGGAGGAAGTCTACAGCTGTTGGTGCAGTTCTTAGGAACGCAATAGAACACCCTTTCGTTGGACTGCACAAGGGCAAGTTCTGACGGCACCACACTGCTCCTGCCCAAACCCCTGGAGCACAGCCCCGAACAGATCCCAGTGTTCCACCAGGTGAACATGGGCAGTGCCATCTCCACTCCCAACACACGGCCCTGCTTGGGCCAGCGATGTGTGGCCTCGTCATTTCCTGCCCTCCCACACACCGCAGAGTCCAGCCTGGCTGGCTCCTGCCAGACTGACTGCTGCCAAAAAATCAACATGAATGCCACATGCAGTATTGCTGCTTTCTGCATTAAGGAGAATTGCCTGATCACTTGGTGTTACACTCCAGATTAAGCTATAATCTGCCCAGAGTGGTTACATTTTTATTTAAGACTTTTTATTAAAAGCCTTTTGGTTCATTTTAACCTCTAATTAGCATCCAGAGAAAGAGGCACACACTCTCCTCTAAAAGAAATTCTTTTAATTTAGTGAGAAAAATAAGATATTTTGGCAAAAAGTTTTTACAGGAGTAAAATACAACCATGAAAAAAGCATTTCACTAAAACATTCATCACAAAGACCCATTCCACAGGAAATACTTACTAAAAACAATCAATATACCAGCTTTAGTAAACAACAATTCATCGGTTTTAAGTTACCCACAAGAGAAGAAAAAAAGAAAGACTGATTAAAAGGAATAAAGAAAGAGAGAAGAAAGGAGACGAGAAAATAGTTATCAATGATTCAGTGGTTCGCATGGTGTCAGTTGGACAGGGAGAAGAGAGAGAGAGACTACGTAGAGTGTCATGTATTTACAGAGTTCAGTTTTCCCTGCCAGGCAGGATATCCAGTCAGTGCCTTCCAGGCCAGAGTGAGTTGTGCTGTAGCCAGTCACAGGCTCCAGGGGTGTGGTGTGGGTGGGCTACCAGGCAGATCTGCCTTGACTGACAGCCCAGCTACAGGCCTTCAGTGATGCCACGTGCTTTGCATGGGTGCAGACCTCCATGTACTTACAGGTCCGGGTCCAGCTCTTCCCCACATGCACACACACAGTGAGTTGGTTCCAACTTATATCAATAATTCAGTGAGATTCGGATCCAGGATCTCACACTTGGGTCCTAAGTGCAAAATAAAAGAGCTCTGTGATTGGCACAATTGATCTGGACAGCAATTCTCTAACCATATGCCACTCACCACAAAGTATGGTCAGAAAAGAACCCTGATTGTGGGCACATGCTCCCATCCCTGTGCACGAGGAAATCAGCCTGTCACCATCCACTGCCTTACTCGGATCCCAAAATACAGTGTCCAGGAAAAAAATTACTAAGGAGAGGGCTGTCAGATTTATAGTGTGCCTTACTTCCTCTGTGCGGAGCTTCAGAAGAGGCCCATCCAAAATTAGCAGCTAGAAAAGCGTGGTAAAAAGTAAGTTTCACAGCAGCAAAGAAAGCAGAACTTCAGGGAATGGAAATGAAAAAGGAAGAGGCTACAAAAACAAATCGGTAGAGGAAAAAACCCACATAATACAGGCATCAAGTCAAAGCAAATGCATTTATTCCCAACCTTGTTACTCAGGCAATGATGAAAGATACCTGAGAATCAGTTTCTCAGGAGCAACTTTTTTAACTGCTTCCACAGCATGATGGCAACTTGGAAAGGCGAAAAATAAAAGGAAAAAAAAAACCTCTTCTAGGCTGGCAGCCTGCTTTGGGGCAGACAAACTCTGATTTGGGAGGGGCTGGAGCAATCAATGAGAACCTCAGGATAGGTCTAACAGTGGCATAGGTACTGAGTGACAGCAGCCACTACAACAGCAAGAATGTGGCCCAGGAGGGTGCCAGCTCCTGCACGACATGTGCGCCAACATACCATCTAACCCTCTCAACACAGAATGCTGAGAGCCCTGGCAACCTCAAGCACATCTGCACTCCAAACAAATTCAGGATTTGTGCAGCCAAGACAACAAAACATTTAAGCTAGTAGCCCTGGCAGATGTTTAGCTGCTGTAGGTGAGTTTGTGAAAGCCACTTCCTCACTACAACAGAGCCCTGACAAGACCTCGATCCCAACCTGCCCCTCGCTGTGTTGGAGGGGGCCGGGCAGAAAATCCTGTCTAGTCCCTTGCACAGGCCGGTGGTTCTTCCTCAGTTTCAGTGCAGGAAAATATTTCTGCTCAGAACAACTCCCTGGCACAAGACTGCAATCCTTGAGGTAATGCAGAGGAGGAAAGCTGCTTTGGTTTTCACTTCATACACAACACCCCAAGTTTGGTGCTTTGGGGACATGTGTTCATGTGTCACCTTCGCAGGAAGAAGCCGGAAGAAGGTGCAGACACTGGAGCATCCTTACCTTATATTAAACTATACCAAAAGGAAAGAGGTATCCAATTCTTTTGAAACCATTTCTCTTTTGTACCTATTTAGCTCATAGCTAGAGTTCGCATTCTGTTAATAGCTATCTTGTCCAAAAGAAACCTGATCCAGCAGATTATGAACTGCAGGGATCCACAGGGAAATCCATTTCTTGGACTTTGGTTTCATTTGCTTGAGGATTCATAACAAAATAACAAGCTACCTCTCTAGAAGGAAATACTTAAATACATTTCATTTATTTATCCCAAATATTTTCCCCAAACTATCCACAGTCCGTAAAGAAAAAAAGGTAAAATCCCCCAAATGATTCTTAAGCAACACATTTCCAGGTGGAAAAGCATTTCTGCCAGTCTAACAAATGCACTGTCTAGAGTACAAAGCACCCAAACACATCTGAACCTCTTAAAAAAAATACTTAAAAACCCCCATACTTAATATTGTATTGTGTTAAGGATGTTAAGGACATAAACTTTGGAATCACAAAAAAATGGTCAGGGTCACTACTTCAGGGATGACTTTCATGCACAGTGAACAGAATTGATGCCCAGAGATAAACATATATCCCTCAAAATTTGATACAAATACCTATTGTTCAGCTACTAACCTTTTCCAGAAGCCTATGTCATGGTCTGGGAAGTCAAGGCTGGAAATCCTCACTTATGCTTTCCACGTCACATCTGGATTTGCTGGGAAGCAAACACACAGACACACTCATTTCTGTGACATGTCAGCCAGAAATCATGTGACCTAGCAACTTGCTCCTCACTACACCACTTTGAAATAAATTAAAACCTAGGAAAAAACCAAACCCGAAAATAAAGAGCTTACTGCAGCACCATCTTTAACTTCTGCCCAGTGCTGGACAGAAAGAGGGAGAAAACTTGTTCTGCCAGTTTTCCCAATTCTGAACTGAGCAGTCAGAAACAGACAATCTTGTCCTCATCTGCAGCCGTGGTGGCTTCTCTCCTTTCTTCAGCTTTGGCCCAACTTCTGAAAGACCAGAGGCACCACACAACCCCAAATTGCCAGGACTCACACCCAGTATTAGGATGTACACCTTCATGTTCTATCTTCAGCCAAACAAATCTGAGATGCTTTTGCTTCCCTGATAGACTTAGCGAATTTCATTTACTTCTATCAAGGCAACAGACGTCCTGGATGGTACACAGCTGGCAGAAGTCTGAACAGGGAAACAAAAATTCATTGTTTTCTTGCTTGTGGTGACTTAAACTTCTCCTAGGCCCATGCTCAAGAAAGGAAGGTGTTGCTTTACCTGTTCAAGAGGCTTATGCTGAACATACCACTTGGCACACTGCTGTCACTAAACTGATCTCTACAGTCTCAGATTGCCTTCTGTGTCTTTTCCACTGGAATGTGCAGCCATCACAAGCTTGAGGAAAGCCCAGAAAGCATGACTGGAGCTCAATGAAGTGTCTGCTTATGTCTGGGGAATCCCTAAGCAGCTCACAGATGCCTACCCTATCCCACTTGGGGCTAATTAAACCAAAATAAGGACAATCAGTGAAGTGGCGGCAGTTATTTCTTTTCTAGCAGAACATATCAGAAAAACATGGCATCACGGTTACATGGCCATTTGCACATTTAGAGTTGCTATTTGCACAAAAGCAAGACTGGAGGTAGGTTAAAGAGGTTTTATTTTCCCAAAGAGGGACTGAGTTGTTAAAAGTGTGGAAAACCCTAACTGAGAGGCAGACATAGGGGCAAGACAACATGGCGCAAACTTTTGAGCATCAGAACAAAGGAGTCCAGGATTATCAGCACCAAGCACTGATGCTACCAACTGGCACAATTATCCAGCTGAACCAACTAATTCACCTCCTGGCATCTTCCACAAAGCATCCTGTTAACTAGCATAACAAAACATTTTCTTCTATATGGTTTGTAAATAGAATATGTTTTTATTGGACCTAATTGCTTTTCTAAGAAAAAAATATTTGTACAGGTAAAAACCCATCCAAACAGGTGTTTCTGAGCCCACAGCTCCTAGGTAAAGGAGCAGAGGAGGAGTAGCACAGAAGGATCCAAAGGTGCCCGAGGGAGGTTAAAGTTGACTGTATTTGGTAGGAAAACCAACTGCTCTGCAACTGTCTCAAGTCTGGAGCTCACAGAAATGAAACGTGCTCACCCTCCTGCTTCATTTTATACCTTCTCTGATCAAGACAAAATCACATCATGCAAAAGATACGAGAGAAGATGGTAACACCTGTCCAATGGCCCCCAAATGGCTGGCACCAGGGTTCATTCCTTCCTCTGGTTGATGGAACCGAAAGCCAGGTTTTTGCTCATCCCTCTCAGCAGAGGTGACACCCGGGATGTGGATCCTTGGTGGAGGGCAATCCGTGCTGGGGACACCAGGTATGGCACCAAACCCTGAGGCGCGAAGACACCGGATCCCTCATCCTGAACAGCCTCCCCATTCCACCCGCTGCCCCTTGCCACTGCAGGCTCCACTGGACGCACACAGCTCAGCATCGAGTCACAGAATGCTTTGGGCTGGAAGGGCCCTCAGGAAACCCCTCTGCAGCTGCAGAAACCATGCCAGTTACCAGGGCAGTACCAAAGGCACCTCTCAAAATGGGCAGCAGGGGAGCAGGACTTGAAAGGGAAGCAACAGCTGAAAGCAAAACCAACCATGAGCTCATTTAGAGACAGCCTAATATTAATAATAATTAAAAAAGATTATTTCCAATTTGCCTCTGTCAAAGAAAATAAAACACACCAGAACCCTGACCTCAAGTCCCTTCATTTCAGATTCCAAAGAAACACATGGACATCCCTGTCACAATGAACAGATGGCAGGTTATCCTTGTGTCTGTCTCTCAAAGTCTGCAATTAACTGGTTTTTACTATCCCATTTCTTTGTTCTTAAACCAAAAAAGCCCAAAACAAACTATCTGATGTTGTCTCCCTTTTTTTTTGGCAGGGGGAAAGCACAAAGTATTTTTAAGGAACTCCTCTAACTTCTATTTATTTTCCCCATGAGCCTTCCCTTGACTTCAAATGCGATGCTAAGACCAGAAAAGTTTCAGCCTGCTTCACCAAGAGTTCGAAAGGGAAAATAAAAGCACTGCCTCCAGCCCTCCCAAATCCAGTGCCTACAACAC
This sequence comes from Lepidothrix coronata, assembly GCF_001604755.1. Classification (NCBI taxonomy): domain Eukaryota; kingdom Metazoa; phylum Chordata; class Aves; order Passeriformes; family Pipridae; genus Lepidothrix; species Lepidothrix coronata. The sequence continues at coordinate 57,495 of NW_016690607.1, forward strand.
TTCCTCATTTTTACCACTTGCAAAGGAAGTGCCACCACTCCTCCCGAGCCTGTGCTTTACCTGATAATGCTATTTAACTGAGCAAGAGAAATTCCAAAGGCAGAGGTGAAAATGCAGAGGATTTTCACCAAGTGGAGAGAAAATATTTGCCCCGGGGTCCAAAGCAGCTTTGCAAGATATTCAATATGTAACTATATTGAATTTTTCAAATATTGGTCAAGAGAAGCCTTCCTGCACACAAAGGAGACTGAGCTCTTGAGCAAACCCTGTGACATTGAAACAATAATGACAAAACCTAGAAAAGAAGCATCCTAAAAATGACCCCCATCTTTGTGCTGACCTTTACTCCTGCTCTTGCTGATTGGTTCCTACAGGCGAACCCCACAAAGAAAATGGGAATTAGGGAAGCCTACAGCAAATGCAGCAGCTACACACAACAGCCACTGGCTCACCGGGGAGCCAAAATGCAGCCCAGGCCATTGGGTTATTTTAGTGCTTTTTGGCAACTAGAGCTTTACGCTACTGTTGTGCAAGACCAGAGAATACAATTCTTCAGGGCAAGGCACACAGGAAGCAGATCTGGTTGCATGGACATGCCTCTGAGAGGCTGCAGGACAGCCTGCAGGGGGATGGCAATCTGGGCTCCCAGACCCATCCAGCAGCTCTGGCCCTCATAACACTGCTGCACCTCCCGCTCAGCCAGCGGGGCTGAGAGAGGGAAAGCTTTCAGAGAGAACTGAAAAAAACCACCCCAAATCTCAGGAACTCTCTTTCTGATAAAATCTTGTGCCTGTGTTTACATACCTCCAGGAAAAACACTCCCACTGAAGGAGTCCTGGATTTTCCTTTGGCATTCAATGAACTGGTACAGCTCAAACTGATGCCATTAAATTCTCCATCTCTCAAATCCAGGTTCTCCTTTGCTGTGGGGTTTTTGCCAGTCCCACAGTCCAGAGGGACCTCTGGCAGCTGCTCTGCCCAAGAGCTGCTGTGGGACTGCTGGGAAACACTATTGTGAGGGAGGTAGAAATTAAACATTTCAGGGCATTACCTCAAAACATTGGGGGAAAATTCCACACCATTTCATTGCTTCCCTTTTTAAAGGGAACTGTGTGAGCCCCATGTGAGCCGGGAGGCTCTGGGCTGTGGGAAAGCACTCAGAGTGATGGAGGGAGCACAATGCTCCTCTCCTCACTCCATCCCCAGCGGAGCCCTCTGGATACTCAGCACCACAGCGGGGGGATGGCCCTGGGGATGTTTCGCTCCATCCCCATGGATTCTGCTCCCCCTTCCAGTCCACCCAGAGCCAGAACGACCTCCAGAGGGGGAATGCCAAGATGCTTGGTAGGAAAATGATGCGTCCCCAGCAGCACCCAAATCCCTGCAGCTCTGTGTTTATTCCCACCCAACTCAGCAGATTCCCCTCTTCAGCATCCCTGGACATGGTCCTCCTTCTCTAATCTCACGTTGGAAATGGCTCAGAACAGCAACAACTCCAGTCCCTTTGCTGCAGTACCGACTTTTGATCAGCAGAAGGCAGAGTCATTAAAGTCACTAGGCATGTGCCGTTCTGTCGCCGGGCCCCCTCCTTTACCATGTGACACCGGGCGTAAGGAATGGACTGCACATGCGCAACTCATCGCCACGTTGCCCTTTCTTAGTACGTAATCTTGCGGGTTGTTTTCCACTACTGCGCATGCATCCTCTTGTTTTTTACTTAGCACGTGACGCTCTGCTTCGGTTGAGCAATTGCACCTGCGTGCCCTTATTCCTTTCAGTACTACTCTTCAACATGTATCACCCGCGAGTCATCGCGCACGTGCAGTACCTCGCTTTCACCACCAGGCAGCAGGAGCAGCCATTACTGCCCGTTTTTAATTTTAATTTTTAATTTATTTTTCATTTTATATGTTTTTCATTTTTACGTTATTTATCTTTTTATTTTCTATTTTTATTTTTGTTGTGTTTATTTTATTTTTATTTTATTTTTTTAGTATTTTCTTTGATTTTTTTATTATTTTCCTTAAAGGCTGCGTGAGGTGGCCACACCTCCCAAGCCCAGTGGGGGAGGGGCAAAAAGGAAGGGGTGAGACCCGCTGGACGCCACAAAATTAGGCTAGGGGGCGTTATTGGGGTTTTCCCAGGGCCCGCCACCCCACCCTCCCCATTTTGAGGGTCCCTACTCACTTTTCTGCGGGGTTTCCCTGACATTTTAGGTCCCCTCCCTGACATTTTTGGAGGTCCCTACTCATGTTTTGGGGTCCCCTCTCCCACTCTTGGGGATCACCACACTCTTTTGGGGGTCCTCCCTCCTACTTCTGAGGGTCCTCATCCACTTTTGTGGGTCCTCACCTATTTTTAGGGCCCCTCCGTTACATTTTGAGGGGTCCCCGCTCCCTTTTTGTGGGGTTTCCCCACCTTTTGGGGTTCCCCCACCTATTTTTGGGGCCCCTCCCTGACATTCTGGGGCTCTTCCTCCAATTTTTTTTTTGTCCTTGGATTTCTTCTCCCCATTTTTGAGGTCTCCCGTCCAATTTTTGGGGTCCCCCCTCCAATTTTAGGGGGGACCCCCAATTTAGGGTTGGTGGGGGGAAGGGAGTAAAGGGCATCTCCACAAAGAGTTTTTTCTCTTTTATTTCAATTTTATTTCCTTTTTAGCTTCCTTGGGTTTAATTTTCTTTTTTAATTTTAATTTTGTTTCTATTTTTCTTTATATTTCTGGGATTTTTTTCTTATTTTATTTTTTTATTTTTTACTTTATTTTTTATTTACTTTATTTTTTAAATTTTAATTTATTTTATTTTTGATTTTTTTTTTTTTTTATTTCTTATTATTCCAGAGAGGGAAACGCTGCAGCTTCTCCGGGGGCCACCCAGAGCAACTTTGCCAGCATAAAATGGAAATTACATCGTGATCAAACATATTGCCAGCAGGACTAGAAAGTCCTGGCCAAGGTGACCAGTGTGTGGAAGTCTGACTAGTGACGATCCAGGGGGGATTTTCAGTGGGATTCTTGCAGGTTTTACTGTCCAGAAACTCCAATTCTTTTTGGCACCTTTTGCTTAAATGTTTCCCTGTTGAAAGAGGTCAATTAGTGGGTTTAGTGACCAGATTGCCAAAGTTCAGGAAATACAACCGGCATTCCCTCAACACCTCCAGCACCTCCACACCCACCTGGGATCTGGGGCCAATGGGCAGCAGCCTGCCCTGTGCAGGCTCCAGGGGTGGTGTTCAGTCCTTTATTCCCATGCCTTGAATACCAGCTATTTACAACAGTCTGGGCTTTTGACAAAGACTGTAAATCAAACACTGTTGTAACTTCAGTATTACTATTAAATGACACTGTGTTCTATAAATATTAATTAGTTTGCATGATTAATTACTTAACTATTTTAAGCAGCGTACAAAGAAGAGCTGGACTTAAAGGGGATGTGTGGGGTCTGAGAAGCATCTTTCCCTCCAGAGACCACCTGAGATACTGAGTTCAACCTGGTGGGTACCAGGCACACAAACTTCGGGGTGCAACATGATCAGATGCCCACCTCCAGGGAGGGTCCATGGATTGTGCCTATCACCTGCTTTCTGCCGCTGCCCTCAAGAGCTTCGCACCACGCTGCACAAACAGCCAAACTGGCTTCTGCAATTGGCCCCCAAACCAGCTCACTTAGAGCCCATTTCTGAGCCCAAAAACCCAACTGCTGAGCCTGAGTGCCCAAAAATGCAGCACTTCACCTCTGTTCCTAAGTGCGAAAGCACATAACTCAGTCTCCTGTGCCAGGTTTAGAAAATGCATGGCTAGAGATGTTTCTGAGCCCCAAAATCAGCCGCATAAGCCTGCTTTCAAGCCCCTGGAACAGAAGACCTGGTCTCCATCTTCTGGCCCCAAATTAGCTTTCTGGTCCCATTACAGTCCCTGTCTGCAATGCTAAAGGGTGCAGGGAGCATGGCCAGCCCACAGCACTGCACCCCGGGGTCCCACACATAGTTCAGGGAGTGCCTGGCCCTGAACCTCTGCAGATCAGCAGGAGCACAGGCAGGGCAGGTGTCACTGCATTGCTGCTGTTTCCGCCTGCTGATGGTCTCTACCCACTGCCACAGTCCCCTCCTGGCCTCTGAGCTACCCCCTGCCTTGCATGGGGGAGGCATGCATGGTATCTGAGGGCAGGGGCAGGGGAACTGCTGGGCTGGCTGCCTTGGGTATGGGACTGTGCTGCAGGGAGGCAGGCATGTGGGAACTGAGGTGGGGGCAGTGAGCACAGTGAGCTACGGGAAGGGAAGGTGCTGTTGGTTTCCCATTTTTCCCACAGACTGATTCTCTCTTCGATGCCAAGTCATCTCCCTGCTGGATGTCAAGTTTCTTACCCAGTCCTTGGTGCTAACCTTGGGTCTTTCTAGAACTGCGTTTCCTGAGTCATGAAAGAGTCCAGTTTCAAGTCATACACACACAGATCCCACTGACAGGCAGCATAAAACAGTGTTCTAAACTGCTGTCCTCAAGAGCTGTAGCCCCCTATGACTTGTGTTCCCTTCTCCTGCCACTGCCTCATTTTGCAGGTGCAGGGCATGGGACTCCTTGCCTTGCACAAGAGACTGAATTGGACTGAAAACATGGCTAATGGTGACAATAGGAAACTTTATTTCCACAACTAAATCAACTTCAGCATTTGCATGCACGCAGAGGAGGAACACAGGCAGGACACAGCAGGCTTTTGACCCTGAGACTGCCTTTGGGTCAACAGGCACTGCCCCAAGGAAATGGTTGTGGTCCGCTGCAGCCTGCACAGGATCCTGTTCATCCTGCTGCTAAGTCTTTTTTCCCATTAGGTCTTGTAGGATCTCATGTACCCGAGTTAAGAATTGCACCAGTATCTGGTATGGATGTGGAGCAGGTGTAAACCAGCCTGATTGTGTTGGTGTTGGCCTTGGCCACTGAAAGGGGGTTGAGCTGAAGACTGGCTCTGGCACTGGAGTAGCTGTTACAGCTGGACATGGATGTGGAGTGGGTGTAAACCAGTCTGATTGCGTTGGTATTGGCCTTGGCTGCTGGAAAGGGGTAGAAATGAAGGCTGGCTCTGGTGTTGGAGTGGCTGTTACAGGTGTTTGTGGATGTGGAGTGGGCGTAAAGCAGCCTGATTGTGTTGGTATTGGCCTTGGCCGCTGAAAAGGGGTTGAGCTGATGGCTGCCTCTGGTGTTGGAGTGGCTGTTACAGCTGAGCACAGGCCCATCTGGACCAGGATCCAGTCGTAGAAGTGCTGAGTGGAGGTGTAGACTCCCGGCCGTTTTGCTCTGGCACAGCCTTTTCCCCAGCTGGTCACTCCAACAAGCCAGAAGTAGTTGGCACTGTTATCTTTGCACACCAGAGGACCTCCGCTGTCACCCTGCAGCAGACAAGAGAGGATTAAGGTGATGTTGGGTGGCTGCTGTCAGCACTAGGGGCTTGCTTCTCTCTTGCAGCCCCTGCCACAGCTGTATTCCTGGCACAGAAGGGCTCTACTCAGAGTCTTCAGAACCTTAGCTGGGAACAGGCTGGGGGGCTGTAAGGTAAGGCCCTCTCTCCTATCTGCAGTGATCCTGGATGCATGGAGGATGGATGATCCAGCATCTGGATATCTGGGCTGCCAAAAGCACTGCATGGGCTTTCTGGGCATAGTGACAGGCCTCAGGGACATGGACACTAGGCAAGGACCTGTAGATAGGGGGAAGGGGAGGGAAGCCCCACCAGTGGTGGGGGACCCAGGGCTGGGAAAGTGACTTGCTAGGAAGAGCACATGCTGGGTAGTGTTTGGGCAGTGGTGATGGGGCTGTCTGCTGCTGGGGGCTGGCTGACTCGTAGTACAGTCCTACCTGACAGGTGTCGATGCCGCCCTGTGGGTAACCAGCACATAGGTTGTGGGTGTGGATGGTCCCAGCATACCATCGGCTGCTGTTAACAAGCTGGATATCAAGGAGACGGACCTTGGCCTCCTGCAGGACATCACCTGATCCCTGAGCTGTAAGCACAGAAAGGAATGAGCACTCAGCAGCTCGCTGACAGTTCTTTTCCTCTGTCTGAAAGTGAAGCCCTTCCCTAGGGCTTTTCTTTGCCTCTGGAGCAGCCACCAAAGTGCTGTGTCCCTTCTGTCTGGCTTTGGGTGGCAGACCAGGCCCATCTCTCCAGAAGCATACATCCTGCAGCCTGACTCTGGCTTTGGCCTCTGCTGTTGGGAAGCACAACTTGTCTCCCCAGTGTGCCCAGCTTGCCCTCAGGGCATGAGTCCTTTCTGGGAACTCACCTTTTGTACTGGTGGAACTCCAACCAGCAATGTAGCAAGTTTTCAGCTCTGACACTGTAAGAGAGGCGTTGGGCACACAGGCAAGCTGGATGTAGTCACTGCACTCCACAGGCTGGTCCAATTCCACCAAGGCAATATCATTCTGCTGCGAAGAAGCAGCGTAGTGTTGGTGAACCAGGAGCCGCTTGATATGGCGCAGCTGGGCCTCAGGGCCCAGCTGAGTCAACTGGGTGGCCCCGATCAGCACGCGCCACATGGTGATGTTCCTGGAAGGCAGAGAGAGAGGGGTGAGAGGAAGCAGAGCCACGTGCTGCATCAACTCAGCACTTCCCTGCCTTCTGCTTCCCAATGCAGAGAGGAAAGCAGTGCAACTGAAGGTGTGACTGCCTTAGCATGCCTTAGGCTCCAGGAATGTCAAGCTGGAGGCTGCTAGGCAGCAGTGGCATGAGCCCAGCCTTCTCCTGAGCAGTTTCTCAGCTGGGCTCTCTACTGCCCAAGCACTGGGCTCACTGCAAGGAAACAGGATGGGAGTAGTATGTGGTGCTGTGGACTAGGCACCTGCTTGTGTTGTGGGGATATGCCCGTTCTCTGCTCCTCCTTACCTGGCCTGGATGAAGCAGTTGGCTGCCGTGAGGACCCACTGTGGGCTGATGAGCGACCCTCCACATGTGTGACCAGTGCCTATTTTCCTGGGATCCTGGATGCTGACAATCCAGGGCCAGGCCCCTGGCTGGGCACCTGTGCCACCCACAATATGTGGCACGCCATAGTCAGAAGCCATGGGCCGGAGCCCGCAGGTGTCTCTGTAAGCAGAAAGTCATTACTGCCCTGCTTGACTGCTGCTGCTGCTCAGGCTATGTCTTTCTGCCCCAGCACCTGGGCGCTGGCAAAAAACTGAGGCTCCCACATGGGGTTTGGGAAGCTGTGGTGTGGTGATGTGGGACAAGTGGGCCCCTTCCAGGGAACCACCTAAGGGTTGCCCAAGCTCCCTCCCAGAGTCTGGGGCCACTTACCCACAGGTGTCCCAGGTGCCATGTGCAGGCCTGAATATGGCCAGCAGGATGAGGAGGTACAGCAAATTCATCACTGCCAGTGGCATGTGTCAACTGAAAGAAACAAAAGCTTGTCTCCTCCAGTGTCACCACTGACCCAAGTGCCCACAGCACTCATGTTGCCCATGGCACCTGCAGCCTCAGGGCTGATGTCACAAAGTGTTGTTCCAGGTTCTGAGCATGGAGCCCTCAGGGGATGGGGGAGGGGTAGCACAGTCTCATAGAACCATAGAATGGGTTGGGTTGGAAGGGACCTTAAAGATCATGTAAGGAAAAAGAGGTTCCATGCCCAGCACCTGCAAAACGGGTCTACTGTGGGCAGTCAGTTTGGGCACAATGGGAAAGAGTGACTCCAAAGGCAGTGCTTAGTCAGAGAGGAGGGTACTCATAGTGACAGAGTAACTACTAGGATGCTTTTCTCTGCTACCTCTCTAGCAGTCATATCTGCTAATTGATTTCCAACATTAGTTAGTGTGTTTCCAAATTGATGAGCTTTACAACGCATGAGAGCCACTCTGATTGGTAACTGAACACTTGCCAGTAATTGTTTAATGACATCTTCATACTTGACAGGAGTTCCTTGTGCTGAAAGGAGCCCTCTTTCTTTCCAGATAGCCCCATGGGCATGCACCACTCCGAAAACATAGTTAGAATCAGTCCATACGTTGACCTTCTTACCTGCAGACAATTCTAGGGCTTGCTGCAGAGCGATGAATTTAGCCTTTTGTGCAGAGATGTGAACAGGTAATGGATCAGCTTTGATTGCCTTGATTTGGGTCACTACTGCACACCCAGTTTTCTGCTCTGCACATAAAACTGCTCCCATCTGTGAACAGTTCCCAGCCTGGATCTTCTACTGGAATGTCCCTTAAATCTTCTCTGTAGGAGTAAACCTGCTCAACAGTTAGAAGACAGTTATGTTGTGAGTCTCTTGGCATTCTGGCACAGATTCAAGAAACATATCTGGGTTCAAGGTGGTGGTTGTTTTCAGTTCTGCATCATCCTGTTCCAACAGGACAATTTGATATTTGTGACTTTGATTTGGGAATAACCAGTGACCAGTTGTTTGGAAAAGCACGCCACAGCCCTTCTCCATGCCCCCAACCTCTGAGCCAGCACACCTAATGCAAAGTGTGAGCATTCATGCACAAACAGCATGGAAGGTTTTGTCAGGTCAGGTAATCCCAAAGCAGGGCTGACATTAGAGCTCTCTCCAAGTCTCTGAAAGCTGTCTGGTATTCTGGAGTCCACTGTAGTATCTCCTCAGGGTTTCTCAGGGTCTCATATAAAGGTCTTACCAACAGTCCATAATTAGGAATCCATAGCTGATATCAATCAACTATTCCTAAAAATGTCCCTAATTCAAATACAGACCTTGGCTCTGGAGCTTGGCGAATCTCCTCCTTCATTTCAATTCTGAGGCTTTGAATCCCTTAAAAATGGTGAATCTCAGATATGTAACCTCCTTTCTGCCAATTTGGGCCTTCTTATTGGATACCCTGTAACCAGTTTGTCCCAAAGAGTTTAGTAAACTAATAGTCATTTCAATGCATCCAGTTTGAGTTTCTGTAGCTATCAGCTACATATTGCAGCAATGTGATTTTTTCATTTTCCTTTTTCCATATTTCCAATTCTTTTGCCAGTTGGTTCCCAAAGTGGGGCTATTTTTGAACCCTTGTGGGAGAATAGTTCATGTTAATTGGGTTTTACAGCCTGTTGGGGGACCTTCCCATTCAAAAGCAAACAGGGGTTGACTTTCAGTTTCAAGGAGTATGCAGAAGAAAGCATCCTTAAGGTCCAAAACAGTAAACCACTAATCAGAATCCTTAATTGTAGTTAAAAGTGTATAATGATTTGCTACCAATGTGTGTGTTCTTTATTGGTAGGAGTATTTTATTCTGATTCACATTTCTTTAGTAATCCATGTTGCACAAGTTTAGTAATTAATTCCTCTAACGCTTGCCTAGCTTTTAATTCTAAAGGATATTAGTTTTGCCTTACCAGTTTGGAGTCTGGTTTCAACGGTATTCTTACTGCTTTTGCTGCCCTTGATTACTCTGGAGTTCCACCAACAGAGTAACAGCTTTTTCCACCTCCTCTGGGATTTCCTCTGTAATGTTTGGTTGCTGTAACAACATAAAAACCTTGGCCTCCAGGATCTCACTATCAGAAATTACATACTTGTATTTGTTTATTTTCAAATATTTTCTCTTTCCTAACAAAGGCATTGAACATTCAGGCATATGTAGGAATTGATGTGTTAACCACTGTTTACCTATCTTGAATTTTAAAGGATGGAAAAATGACAAATTGAAGCTTTACCCTGTCACACCAACAAAGCAAGGGAAATTACAAAGGTATAGTTAGAAGAAATAATCCCCTGACTTGGAATTCCATTGTGAATGTCCTCAGGAAGGGGACCTCAGTTTGTAGCAGAATTTGTGCAAAAATTGTCTAAAATATTAGGAATCAAATAGGATTTGTGTACTCCTAGGAGACTATAATTTAATTGGGAGGTTAAGAGAATGAACCAAAGCCTAAAAAGGCAAATACACAAAATCTGCCAAGAAACCTCACTTAAATGGACACATGCTCTTCCTCTGGCATTATTAAAAACTAGAATCCAGTCAAGCTGCAAGGAAAAGGTAAGCCCATGTGAAATCTTTTATGGGCGATGTTGTGGTTTGAGACCCCCAAAAATCCAACTCCCAAGTCCAAGCCCCCCTCCCACAACTCATCCCAGTGTGAGAGGGGTTTTCCAGACACAACACAAGACTCAATATGGGGGGAAGGGAATTATATTACAATTATTACACAAATAAATATTATAATACATTATATACATAATCTCAAGTATCTCTCCTACGATAAAGCAGTATTTACATTGGATCAAATCTCTTTTCCCTCCAATAAAAGTCCAGAAGGGAAGAAGGAAAGATCCTTTCCACTTTCAGGGCAGCAGTGTCTCTCCTCTTCAATGCAGCAGTCGTAGCTAGATTGTAGCTGGATCTCTCTCTCCATTACACACAAGGGGGTCTTCTCTCACCCCTCTTGGCCCTTTGGCTCCAGTCGAGGGTCTCTCTCCCATGGACTGCGATAGTCAGGACAAGGCTCACCTCATCACGTCATATCATGAAGTGCAGGGGGCATCTTTGTGAAAGTCCCTTCCTCAGGGGATTTAAGCTCCCCCTGAGTCACAACATTTAGGGCAGCTTTCAGTTCAGTCTTTGCCCTAAATGTCCTATCATAGCTCCTTTGCTCTGTCTCAAAACTGCCAGCCTGGCAGCAGCACAGGGGCAAGGCCACCTCCTCCGCATTCCGTCCGGCCGTTCCAGTCCAGCTTCCAGGATGTCTATGAGCTTTTCAGCTCCTCTCTCTGTTTCATGCTGCATTTTAGGACTTCCATCAAGTAGGAGTCCACCCCCTACTCCCAGGAGGGGTCTCAAAGGGATTTTGGGGAGATTCAATTCAGTCTTACCCCAAAACTGTCTTTGTTGAGCTTAGTCCTCTCTCTCTCTCTCTCTCTCTCTCTCTTTGTGGTCTCAGAATATGGCCACTTCTCCAACTACACCATCAACCTTCTTTTCCAGTCTGGTGTGATATGTTTAAATTTTGCAGAGGCACTGATTGGGTTAACATCAAGTGACACCACCCCCTTGAAGGTTACCATTTTTTAACTCCAGGGGGAGAACACTTTTTCCCCACCACAGGAGACCATATCAAACTGTAACTATTCCTGGAGAGAAGCATGTGATAGGTAATCACAGTTTAAGAGAATATGTAATCTCTTTGGGAAAAATACTTTTATTACTGCATGAGTTTGTTGTTTTAGCCTCACTGGAAACCTTGGATATTCATGCACAACCTCACCAGCCGGGAGACTGGATGTATGTCTGGACATGGTGTAAGGAACCACTCATGCAGGTGGGAACAACAATTTCAAGTTCTCCTGACTACTCACATAGCTGTGAAAATGATGGGTGGAGACTCCTGGATTCACTACACATGAATCAAGCCAATTCTGGACCCAGGAGGACCACACTGGACAGTGCAGCAAACAGCAAATCTGCTACAGATAAAGTTGCAACAGAATCAGAGACTCTAAAATGAGAGATGCTAAAAGGTTTATCTTTGTGTCGTGTTGTTTGTTCTCAACTTTCCACTCATTCAGATGAAAATATTCAGATGGTGGGCCTTCCAACATCAGGTGTATTTTCCAATGCTCTTTCTCCAACTGGAATGATGTTACTTTTGGACAGAAAAGCAGACCAACCCCCCCATAGATTAAAAAATTTTGTCAGTAAAATGGCAGTTACTGAGCCCTCTTGTATTCAAAGGTGCCTAGAAGGAGGACCAGGTGTAACCCCTCACCAGAAAATGGAATCACCAAGGAATGATGGTGGAAGATTATCCCAAATGTCATTCATATTTACATGTGACAGGAACAAGAATTTTAAATACACGTTGGTGGTGTATTCCAGATAACATGGGATACTACTTGCTTTGCAGAAACCAAGCTAGAAAAGCTCTATCCCCTGCATGGCAAGGAATATGCACCTCTGGACCTGTAGTACCAAAAATAGGTGTCATTGATAAATCAGAATTCCTCAGAGAACATCAGCAATCTTTTACAACAAGCCACAAATGAAATTTAAATCCCTTGAGAGGTCCTCTGGATTCCACCAGTTTGTGAGAGGACTTTTACCATGGTTAGGAGTACCTGAATTGCAGAAAGCTGTAGTTACATACCCAGAGTAATTAAACAAATAGAAAACTAAACAAACGTTGTAATTAGAGCTTTGCAGCAAGAAGTTATCAGCCTTTCAAAAGTAGTTAAACAAAACTGAACAGCTCTAGGTCTGATTCTGGCTTCCAAAGGTGGTGTGTGCACAGTCATTAACACCAGTTGCTGTGTATATGCAGATCAGACTTTAAGAATTCAAACTGATTTGGTAGAAATTAGAAAAATCACTGGAATTTTTCATAGAATCATAGAATCAGCTGGGTTGGAAAGGAGCTCTGAGATCATCAAGTCCAACCCTTGATCCGCTACCACCGTGGTTAATAGACCATGGCACTGATGCCACATCCTGTCTCATCTTAAAAACCTCCAGGGACAGAGAATCCACCACTTCCCTGGGCAGCCCATTCCAATGTCTGATTAACCTCTGTAAAGAATTTCTTCCTAATAGCTAACCTAAACCTCCCCTGGCAGAACTCCAGACCATGCCCTCTTGTCTTACTGATAGCTGCCTGGGAGAAGAGACCGACCCCCACCTGGCTACAACCTCCTGTCGGGGAGTTGTAGAGAGTGAGGAGGTCTCCCCTGAGCCTCCTCTTGCCAGACTAAACAACCCCAGCTCCTTCAGCCTCTCCTCATAAGACTTGTGCTCGAGTCCCTTCACCAGCCTTGTTGCTCTTCTCTGGACCTGCTCCAGCCCCTCAATATCCTTCCTGAACTGAGGGGCCCAGAACTGGGCAAAATACTCAAGGTGTGGCCTCACCAGCGCTGAGTACAGGGGAAGAATCACTTCTCTGGACCTGTTTGCCACAGTGTTCCTGATCCAGGCCAGAATGCCATTGGCCTTCTTGGCCACCTGGGCACACTGCTGGCTCATGTTCAGTTTCCTGTCAATCCAAATTGCCAGGCCCCTTCCTGCCTGGCTGCTCTCCAGCCACTCTGTGCCCAGCCTGTAACGCTGCAGGGGGTTGTGGCCAAAGAGCAGGATCCAGCACTTGGCCTTGTTAAACCTCATCCCGTTGGAATCAGACCATCTCTCCAGTCTGTCCAGGTCCCTCTGAAGAGCCCTCCTGCCTTCCAGCTGATTGACACTCCCCCCCAACTTGGTGTCATCTGCAAATTTGCTAATGGTACACTCAGTCCCCTCATCCAGATCATCAATAAAAATACTATACAGAACTGGGCCCAACACTGATCCTTGGGGACACGACTAGTGACCGGCTGCCAACTGGATGCAGCAACGTTCCCCACCACTCTCTGGGCCCGACCCTCCAGCGAGTTCTTTACCCAGCACAGAGTGCCCCTGTCCAAGCCATGGGCTGCAGCTTTTTCGGGAGAATGCTATGGGAGATGGTGTCCAAGGCTTTGCTGAAGTCCAGGTAGACACATCCAGAGCCTTCCCCTCATCCACCAGGTGGGTCACCTGATCATAAAATGCGATCAAGTTGGTCAAACAGGACCTGTCCTTCCTGAACCCATGCTGCCTGCATCTGACCACTTGTCCATCCTGTAGCTGTCGTGTGATTGCACTTAGGACGATCTGCTCCATAACCTTGCCAGGCACTGAGCTCAGGTTGACAGGCCTGTAGTTTCCTGGGTCCTCCTTCAGGCCCTTTTTGTGGACGGCTGTGACATTCGCCAACTTGCAATCATCTGGGACCTCCCGAGTGAGCCAGGACTGTTGGTAGATGATGGAGAGTAGCTTGGCAAGCTCTTCCGCCAGCTCCCTCATCACCCTAGGATGGATTCCATCTGGTCCCATAGACTTGTGAGGGTCCAAGTGGCTCAGCAGGTAACTAATTGTTTCCTCCTGAATTACAGCTTCTTATCTCTGTCTACAAGGAAATATTTCCTACTTCAGGAAATACAAGAAAATCAAGGGGAAGATGTGGTTAATTGGATAATGTCATGGATCCCAAATTCAAGTGCAACTGCAAGAAATTGATTGGTATAGTTACCATAGTTTTGATATTAATTGTTGGACTATGGATTTTATTCCAAATTTGCAAAACGAGATGCAACAGAATGTGTAGATTCAATAAAAACTATTTAATCTAAAACTGAAAAAGGTCTCAAAAGGATGGTTGGCTACTTTAAATAATAGATTTTTTTTTTCTAAACTTAAGTTTATTCTTATAGTGTTAAGGATCTTGATTAGTATTGCTAAAGTACCAGATAATTTCAATAAGAAAAGTTTAAGTTAGTCCTAAAGAAGATTAAATTACATGTTTTAAGGTATAAAGTAGTCTGATAAATGTGCTAAGTTTTATAAGATGTTTATTAAGAGTTTAATAATTTAATAGTGATTATTGCATTTTAGTGTCTTAAATTGTGCTAGATACTCAATGATAAAAGTGGAAGTAATCTTAAAACAAAAATTGAGATTACTCCCAAAGAAGAGAATTGTTGAAAACGATAAAACTTTTCTAATTTTTTTAGTGTTCCTAATTAACTTAAGCTGTGTGAAGGAAACCACCTTGATTTCTCCACTAAACAGTCCTTAGCACTAAAAATACCTAAACACAACACTTCCTTTTCTGGGATCTTGTCCTATTAGAAAGTAACATATATAAAGATTCAATTTACTATTTTGTATTTCTTTAGATTAACTAGAAAATGGACATGTAATGACTTCTGCAATTAAAAGACACCTGAGGGACATGGACAGCAGTAATCACATTGTGGGGACCTATTTGCAATTTTTACCTTTCTCCAGCATTCCAGAGATCCAAGGCTCTCTCTTTCGTCTGTGTGCTGGTTTAAGAGTCAACCAGCAGGGGAAATGAACTCAACTCAAAGGAGAGACCACAAGTCAGAATAACA
>NW_016690607.1:74603-78613 GCF_001604755.1 Lepidothrix coronata
ATATATATTCCTTCACCCAAGTGATTGCCTTTTAACCTGAGGAAGGTAACAGCAACTGACACAGCAATAGATCTTAGAGGTGCAAGGCAAGATCAGGTTTTTCTCAAGGATAGTGTGCAGACACTCATGATATTTGATCATTAATGCCTCTCTTTATGGCAACGTAATATTCATACCTCATGGAATCACTCAGGTTGGAAAAGACCTCACTGAGTCCAGCCGCTAAACCAGCACTGCCATATTCACTGATGAACCTTGTCCCCAAGTGCCAGATCCACATCTTTTTTAGCACTTCCAGGGATTGTGATTCCACTACTGTCCTGGGCAGCCTGTTCCAATGCATGACCATACTTTCCATTAGGACATTTTTCCTTATATCCAACCTGACTCTCCATTGGTACAGCTCAAGGCTGTTTCCTCTTATCCTGTCCCTTGTTCCCTAGAAGCAGAGCCCGACCACCCCCTAAGCTCCACCCTCCTGTCAGGGAGTTGCAGAGAGCAAGAAGGTCCTTTCTGAGCCTCCTTTTCACCAGGCTGAGCCTCCTCAGCTCCCTCAGCTACTACTGGTGCTCCAAACCATTCCCCAGCTCTGTTCCCTTCCCTGGACACGCTCCAACCCCTCAATGTCTCTCTTGTCTGAGGGGCCCAGAACTGCCCCCAGCACTCGAGGTGTGGCCCCAGCAGTGCCCGGCACAGGGACGGGCACTGCCCTGGGCCTGTGACACACCATGGCTGGGACAGCACAGGGACCATTGGCCTCTTGCCCACCTGGGCACACCTGGGCTCATGTCCAGCCGCTGTCCCCAGCACCCCCAGGGCCTTTTTCAGCTTTCCAACCCCTGTTTCCCCAGCTGGAGTGTTCCATGGGGTTGTTGTGACCCAAGGGCAGGACCCAGCACTTGGACTTGTTGACTCTCCTGGCCTCATCCCACAGATCCAGCCTGTTCAGATCCCTCTGCAGACCCTTCCTGCCCTCAGCAAATCAACACTCCCACCCAACTTGGTGTTATCTGTGAGCTTGCTCCACTCATCCAGATCATTAGTAAAGACACTGAACAGGCTCTTCATCCTGGTTGGGTGATCTGTAACAAACTCCTACCAGGATATCTGTCTTGTTGGCCTTTCCCTCATTCTTAAGCATTTTCAACTTTACCAACATCATCACCAAACTCCAGACCATAGAGGCATTCCTCAGCACACAGGGCTGGGCCACAGCCTCTCCATATATTCCCGTCCCTTCTGCAGAGTTTATGGCCATCCACTGCAGCATTCAAGTTGTGTCCACCACCCCACCATGTTTCCATGATGACAACTATGTCCTAGTTTTATTGCTGCAGTAATTCTTCCATCTCCTTCTGTTTGCTGCCCATGCTGCTTGCAGTAGTGTAGATGCTCTCCAACTGGGTTATCCATCCTGCTGCCTTTTTGGGGGGAGGATAGAATCTCTAGTTCTTGTGTGACCATTCTCAGGTGTTTCTGTGGTTTCTAACACACTAATAACCCTTGTGTCTTTGCTGCCACACGGATCTCCATCCCCTCACTCCATCAAGATGACAGACCAAAGGACCTTGGTAACACTCTGTTGCTCAAATAGTGCTGTGCAACCCCCAGGCTTAAATACGATAACAAGTGCACTGAAAGACAGATGTTCCTGAAGGAAAAAAGGTAATTCTATAAGACAATATTTGCCATTAAAGATTTACCTGCTTTTCACCCAAGCAAACTTTAATTAATTTGCTTACTTCTTGGGGAGTGGCTATGCAAGCACAGACTATGAGCCAAAGCATTTCCCAGTGTTTCAGGTATATTTTGTGACCTGTGTTAACTAGGAACTATCCTAAATAGGCCAAGAACTAAGGTTACATTGGTATGCAATTAGCTATGAGTAAAATAAAAGCAAAGTAATACAATGTCTGATCTCTTCAGTGTGGGCAGATAACAGTACTTTTTGATCCAGATTTATCTGTGAAACTAGCCACTGTCAATGTCACAATGAAGTTTAACTCAACTGAAGCAAGGAAATGACACCCTGAAATAGGTAGGGTATGCAGATCATGCACAAGATGAGCAGAATAAAACTATTTCTTAAAAAAACCCTGAGTGTTTACATAGGAAAGAGTGACAGTAAGGGCATAATAATGATGATGATTTGAGGTCTGTAAAAAAATTTTACTCTTGATAAATTTAAGGAATTCATGCATTTATCTCATCAAAGAGAAATTTAGAAGGCAGTTCACCTTCAGCCTATAATTAAGGTCTTTAAGTTCTTTCGTAAGCATTCAAGTGCATAATAATATCCCATAGTTAAATGGGAAGATAAAAAAAAATCAAATTAAAAGAGTACTTATCTAGTCTTCTGCAGAAACAGCTTTTTGTATGACTGATTTTCACCATTGAATTATCTTGCCATGGTTTTTGGAAGATTCTCTGTCATTTGGGATGTTAAGCTTAGGGTGGATGCTTTCCAAAAGATACTTGTTTAGTCTAACCACAAGTCATGCACTCTGTGTCTAAATCACTGGGGTTACTCTCCAGTCACAAGGGCTTTGTTTGTGTGCCTTGATGTTGCGTGAGAGAGGAGTAAGGCTGGTGAAGTGCCTCCTGCTGAAAAGTTTTTCATTTGAAAGTTGAAAACATGCAGGGTGGCACAGTGACCTTGAACACATAAAAATCATTGAGCATCCACCAATATCTGTGGTAATGCCTGAGATAAACTGATGATGTGCAGAAATCTTGTGTTTCAAGGGCTTCAGCTGAGCATAACTGCATTGCCAAAAGGCTATTATCTGGACTACTTATCTTGTCACTTAATGTTCTTTTGATCATGTCATTTTATTGAAGCTGCAAATGCCTGTGTCTTGCAGAACCATCAAGAGGCATTCAAGGACCATGAGCAGCCTGACACCAAAGATTTAAGAGTAGTCAGATCCAGTCACTTGTTAGAGACAGCAATGGGGGAGGGTAATTAAATTCATGGGAAGGTTTTCCAGAGGTGGCACAGGCTTTCCAGCACTGTCTGCGTTAATATCTGTCTGACCTTCACACTATTTCTTTTCAGCTGCAAGGGTTTAACTCAAGGATGTGCCAAATATTCAAATTCTTTCAAAACTGAGAATTAACATGAGGACACCATTGTTAGAACCTGCTGAAAGGCCTGTGGTGCTCAAGATGATCAGAGTTTGTCAGGACACTTCAGAACGGGGTCTGGCTGACAGCATGAGAGGGATAAAGTATCAGAAATATTACTTAAAGATCCCTTTTTCTTCCTCCCCACCCCCTGTTTTCAGTCCACATTCGTGGTAAACTAAGGCATTGTTTTGTCAACAAACGCCTGTCTGTTTCTATTCTTCCTGTTCTGACTGTTTGAGGTTTTTGAAGGGGCATTACAGAATCACAGGAAACTCGGGATGGAAGGACTCCAGGAAGTTCCTCCAGTGCTGTTCTCTGTGACCGATTTAATGAGAACTCCATCAAATGGGATCAGTCAGGTAACCTTGACATGGAGGGCTGGAAGAACACCTGGTATGCATCCTGAATGCTCACAACAAGGCTTTTACTCTGTTCCTGGAGTAATCCAAGCTGAGGGGCCGTTCCACCCACTGAGCTGTTCTGTGCTCTGACCTTGTAAACAAGATCTTTTCTTTGCTGTAAGTGCTTGTGGGTTTTGTAGTTCCCTTCTTTATATTTGAAAGTGCTAGAACACATTAAAGTGCAGCTCTGTCTTGGCATCTAATTCCCAATGGAAGCAGGATCTTGTACCCTGTTACTGACCTGCCTTGCAGGGAGAATTGCAGACACAATGCAATAAACCAAGGAAAAGATCACTTGTCAGCCAGGCAATAGACTCATGAGTTACCAGGGACAAGTAGAGAATGAGGTTGTTCTGTGTGATCCAGTTGGTGATTTTTCTCATTTCTCCAGATGCAGCAGGGACTGCAGAAAGTGACCATAAAACCACATCAGTCAACGACCTCTCTTTTTTCACTGAACCTTTTCACTAAAGGAACTGA
>NW_016690608.1:0-1603 GCF_001604755.1 Lepidothrix coronata
GGGCGGGGGGGGGGAGGAGAGGGGGTCGGGCCCCCCGCGGGCATCACGGGGCCGCGCCGGTACCGGTGGCGGGACTGATGGGACCGGCGGAGACCCCCCCTTCCCGCGCCGCCGGGGGCGCGGCGGCCGCGCGTGTAGCGGCCCCTTTAAGGCGGCTGCGAGCCGCGCTGACGGGCGTGCTCCCCGCCCAATGGCGTCACGCGGTGGGCGGTGCCGGGCCAATGGGAGAGGAGGGGCGGGGCCCGGCGGACGCGGGTGCGCGGGCCAGGTGAGAGCGGGCGGGGGGCGCGCGCCGCGGTCACGTGGGGGCGGGCGGGGGGCGCGGGAGTCCCGGGACGGGGACCGGGGCCGTGACCCCCCTTCCCCGATCCCGCCGGGCCCACCAAATCCACCGGGCCCATCCCTCCCACCCCCGGGCCCGATCCCTTCCCCGGCGCGCCGCGCATTCCTCTGCCCCCCTTGGCGCAGCCCCTGCTCCCGGTGGGTCCCGGCGCTCCCCGTGTCCCCCCGGTAAGAGCAAGGCCCCACCGACCCCCGTCCCCTCTCCCCGCTCCAGCTTGCTCCGCCGCCATGGCGTCCAGCGGGGAGGAACCGGGGAGCGGCTGCCCGGACCGGGTGGGCACCGGCACCGAGCCGGCACCGGCGGCTGAGGCGTCTCCGCTGGACACGGCGGAGGATTTCGAGGTGCTGGAAGAGGAGGAAGAGGAGGAGGAGGAGGAGGAGGAGGATGACCTGAGCGAGCTGCCCCCGCTGGAGGACGTGGCCCGGCCGCCGGCCCCGCCGCGGGAGGATGCGCAGCCCCCCGAGCGGGGCGGGGGGGACGCGCCCGGGGACCCCCAGGAGTGGCTCGATGTTTTGGGTGAGAGCCCCGGGGGTGGGAAGGCGCTTGGTTCTGAGGCCTCGGGGGTTTCCCCGGTGCTCTCGGTGCCGTGAAGGCCGGCCAGGACTCAGGGCGGGTGGGGGGGGGTCGGGCTTTTCCCTCCCCACCGTGTCCTTCTCCGTGCCCAGGGAGCGGCTTGCTCAAGAAGAAGACGCTGGTGCCGGGCCAGGGGGTGGACACCCGTCCCCGAAAGGGCCAGGACGTGACAATCCGCCTGAAGGCCACGCTGGAGGATGGCACCGTGGTGGAGGAGGACCCTGCCCTCACCTTCACGCTGGGGGACTGCGATGTCCTGCAGGTCAGGGCTGGGAGGGAGCTCGTCTGGCTTTATCGCTGCTGTGTTTGCACCCTGTGGGGCAGGACCTCACCTCAGGGGGTCAGTGATGTCCTGTTTTGCTGGCCCCTCTGCCCTTGCCTCGTGCTCCTCTCCCTGATGTTGGCCAAATTATTGGGGCTTGGAGCAACCTGGTCCGGTGGAAGGTGGATGGGCTTTAAGAGGGTGGAACTGGATGGGCTTTAAGGTCTCTTCCAACCCAAACCATTCCGTGATTCCATGTTGTTCCCTGCAGGCTCTGGACCTGTGTGTGCAGCTCCTGGAAATGGGGGAGACGGCTTTGATCGTGTCGGACGCCAAGTACTGCTACGGTGCTCAGGGCAGGTGAGCAGGGAGGGCACAGGGTGGAGCAGAGTGGTCCCAAACAGGCCTGTGGGAGCTGCCCTTGC
>NW_016690608.1:3091-4815 GCF_001604755.1 Lepidothrix coronata
GGGTGGTGGGAGCAGCCAGACCTCGGTCCAGCGCCCAGGCAGGGCGAGCTCTGGGTCAGGAATTTCCTGTCGGTTAATGATCAGCTGCAGGACTGGAGCCTTGGGAGGAATCAAAAAACCAGTGCCAGGAAGTGACTCCCAGCAGGAGCGAGCCTGGGGAGGGACAAGAAGGTGCTGCCTGCTTGGGGTCAAGCCGGGGTGGGGCTTGGCTCTCCAGGTGGGCTTGGGTCTGTTGTTGTGTCCATCCCTTTTCTGGGAATTTCACCAGATCCTCAGGGTTTGTGTCGTGATCCAGTGCCTGAAGGTGAGGGGTCGGATGGGGCACAAGCAGCACCCACGGGTGTGATCTGAGAGCACCCACAGAAGGGCGAGCAGGATCCCAAACCCTTCACTTCCCAGCAAGGCCAGGGTGGAAAGGGAGCAGCACCGGGAGCCGTTCCCTGTGCGTCTCCAGCACGTCACTGGGCAGGGCAGCTGCTCACCAGCCTGTTCCGATGGAGCTTTTAATTGGAGAGGGCTGGAAAATCCAAATGCCCGGCAGTGACGTTGCCAGTGAAACCACAAGGACAGCAAATTACTGGGCTCTCCGGCTGCTGCCGGGGCTCCGGGGAAGTGGTGGGGCCTCTCCAGTCGCAGCCCTGGTGACTCACAGGCCACGGCTACCGGTGCTGAAAACGCTCCAGAAATGCTGGGCTCCACCTGCCTCCCGTGAGGAAACAGGTTCTCTGAGGCTGTCACACCTTCCAGGCGTCACAGGCATCCCTTCTCCCCACCCCTTGGAAAATGCACGCTCTGGGGAGCAGGGTGGGATGCTGATGTTTGTCCTGCTGTGATGTGCCAGCCCTGGGGAGCTCTGAGGAGGAGCTTCCCGTCCTCCAGACGTCCAAATTCTCGTGTTGGAGGCAGCATTTCCCAGCGTGGCACGGCCTGGGGAACCCCCAGCAGAGGGCACAGCACGGCCGTGCCACCTCAACGTCCTTCCTGCCACCCGTCCTTCCTGCCACCCTGCCGTGCTCGGCTCCCTGGCACTTCCTGTGGCTTTTCTGGGAGCCCCACACAGGACTCGGAGCCTTCTCCTGCCCCAGCTGGGCAGGTACAGACTGGCTCTGGGTCTTGCTGCAATCCCACTTCAGACCAGGCTGAGTTTAAGCCCACTTTCCCAGCCTGCTTCCAGACACAAGTGGGAGAGCTTGGGCACGTCTGTCCTCAAGGCAGACACTTTCCTGTCTCGATTGAAGGATAAAAATCCATTCCCTGATGTCTGGCATCAGCCCTGGGCTCTGTTCCCTGCTGCCAGGGAACAGAGTGGCCAAAAAGGACAGAGGGGCACTGAGACCCACAGGGTGGCCCGTGCCAGCCTGGGTGTCCCTTGGCTCTGGGCAGTGAGGCAGGATGGGGCCATCACCCCCTCGGCTGCTTCTGAGCTCTTCCATGAAGTCCCTGCACGTCCCAGGGGTGGTGGGAGCTGCTGTTTGGTGACACCACAGGCAGGGATGGTGCAGGGCTGGTAACACCTCGCTCTCCTCCCCAGACCATCCACGCTGAGCTCTCCAAGCTGGTGAAGAAACACGCGGACCAGAGGAACGTGGAGACCGAGATGTACAGGAAGATGCTCGGGAATCCCAGCGCCTCCGGCACCCCCAGGAAGTGCAAAGACAAGCTGCCCTGGGTAAGGGCTGGTGCTGGAATCCCGGGGGGATTGGGGATCCGCAGGGGATGTGTCA
>NW_016690608.1:10690-12020 GCF_001604755.1 Lepidothrix coronata
CTGGAGGGCGAGGGGGAACCAGGGGACCACAGGTCCCGCTTGAGTGGGGGGCACATGGAGCCCACGGGCTGGGCCTGGGGGGGATGCCCAGGGGGAGGTGTGGGGCCCCAAATCCTGCTCAGGGGGGAGCTGCAGGGTGTTCCCAGGGGGGTTCATACCCCAGGTAGGGGGGACATGTCAGGGATCGGGGGGTTCATACCCGGAGGGTCTCATGCCGGGGGTTCCCCCCACGCCGCCCCCTCCCCGCGCTCCCCCAGCGCGCCAGACCACCCTCCCCAGCATGCCCCGCTCCCCGTCATTTACATATCCCCGCCTCCCCCTCCGCGCCCCCCAATCCGACGCGGCGCCCTCCTCCCCTCAGCCAATGGGCGCGCGCGCTGCCCGCCGCCTCGCCCCAGCAACAGGCGCCCCGGGAGGGGGCGTGGCCGGCGGCGCGGGAAAGGGTCGTGAATAATTCATAAGGGGGGCGTGGCCGGCGGCGGGCGGCCCCGGCGGCCCAGGCGCGGAGGGGGAGACGGTCCCAAGATGGCGGCGCTGCAGGCGGAGCGCGGGTACGGGCTGTCCTGCGGCCGCCTCGGCCGCGGCACCCGCGTCTCCGTCTTCCACGTCAAGCTCACGGAGAGCGCCCTGCGCGCCTTCGAGAGCTACCAGGCTTGTAAGGTACGGAGGGGGCTGCGGGGCCCCGGGCACGGCCCCGCGGAGGGGAGGGAGGCAGGCAGAGGGCGGGCGGTCGCCACGAGGCCCCCGGAGGGAGGGAGCCCCCCGCGGGGGTGAGAGGGGAAGTGGGTCGGTGGTGGTGGTGGTGGTGGTGGTGGTGGTGGGGGCTCCGCGGTGAGACACTGGGGGGGTGCGGGAGCTCCTGCCCCAACCCCCCCCTCCGTGAGTGAGCGGGCAAGGCGGGAGGGGGGGTGGGGGGCGATCCCGATGCCAAGGGGTTGAGGGAGACCGAGGGGGCTCGGAACGCCCCCCGGTGTCGTGTGTGTGTGTGTGTGTCCCTCCACTGGCGTTTAAGGGGTCCCTGTGGGCCCCCCGGGGGGTAACCGGGGAGGGGTCTTGATCCTCCGGTAAGTGCCCGAGGGGCACCGGGAGGGGTCGGGGGGTGTGTGTTGTACCCCCCCACACCTCCCGGTAGCTCCTGGGGAGACCCCAATGTGCCCCCCCCCGATGGGTTAAAGGGGGACCCCAATGTGCCCCCCCGGTGGGTAAAGGGGGGACCCACTATGTGCCCCCAGTGGGTAAAGGAGGGACCCCAATGTGTCCCCTCGGTGGGTAAAGGAAGGACCCCAATGTGCCCCCCCCCCGGTGGGTAAAGGGGAGACCTCAATGTATT
>NW_016690608.1:12541-14479 GCF_001604755.1 Lepidothrix coronata
CCCTGAAATGCATCCAGAGAGCTTATTAGTCATGTAAATAAAGAATGATGGCAGCGCTCGGCGGCAGCGGCAGGCGTTGGGGTGGACCGGAGAGGGGTTCAAAACTGTCGTTTTCGGTCTCATTTTATTTTTATTTCATTTTATTTTTCCCTTTCCGCCTCTGATCCTGCGACGAGCATTTCTGTCTCCTCACCTTGCTGGGGGAAGCTGGGAGCCTAAACCCGTTTGTCATTAGGAGCGTCCTGCCTGCCAGCTTCTGTAGGATAAACCATATGTTGTCACAACACTATTTTTAATTTAGGGTGTTGGTTACATCACATCACTGAATTGGGCAATCTCTGTATGAGGACGAAGGTAATGACTGTACCAGGGTTTATCAACTTGTATTTTAATGAGTGTTTATCAGCATTATGAGAAGTCAGTAGCAATAAGTGACTTGGGTAGACTGAATTAGTAGCTTTTTTTTTTTTTTGTCTGAAAATGAAACAAATAATCCATATAAGTCTTTCCTGTATATTAGGAAAGCCTTTTTTGGGTGGGGGGGGAGGGAGAGTAGGAAGGCTACAGGCAGCTGCATTAAATATTTTGGGAAGCTATTCCAAGTCCGTGTCACACATGAATAGTGGTGTTTATTTTCTAAATGAAGCCTGGGCTCCGGATTGTTTGGTGGCCAACGGCCACTAATGAACTTTGCTTCCTTCACCGCCACCCAAAAGAGAAATAGTCAGAGGCTCCTGGTGATTAACTGGGCAGGAAGGGATAAGGGCAGAAGAGCTGCTTGTTTGTGTAGTGAATAACGCAACAATTAGTGGGCTATTAAACACATATGCTCGTTCTGCATGGGTTCTATAAACAGTTTCTCCAGCTTGGGGAACGTCTGGGCTTCCTCGGAAGCGCTCGGGCCACGGCCACGCCAGGAACCGCCTCCAACACACCTTTGCAGTGTGTGTTTGTCCAGCCCGGCTCCGCTGGTAATTTTGGGCTGCAGCAGTTAAATGGAAAAAATTTGCTCAGGCTCTCCTCCTGCTCGGTTTGGTTTGAAACGCGGTGGAACTGACGTTGTGTAATGTGGATAATGGCCTGGAATCCAATCCTGCTGTTTGTGTTACCTGGAGTCCGACGTGTGCAGTCTGACCTGTTCTGGGCACCGGGGTAGCACGTCCGTGCGATTCCTGCGACAAGACTCCGTCCCTCTGCCAGAAATGTCTTCAGTTCCTTGCTTGAGTTTGTTCTTGGTCTAATAATAATGTATTGGGATTACATAATCCAAAAATGATCACCCAGCCGGGCGAGCTGCCATTTGTTTGGAGCGTCCCTTGTGCCAGAGCAGTTGCAGGCTTGGTGTGGAGCTGCGCCGTGTGTGTGCATCAGGCAGCAGGGCTGTGGAGAAGCAGATATTTGTCTTCTTGGGTCTCTGCTGGAATTCTCTGTGTCCCGGGGAAGAAAACGGTCGTGGGTCCACGTGTTGCACGGGGCTTGGGGCAAGCTGGTCTGGTGGAAGGTGTCCCTGCCCCATGGAAGGGGGTGGAATGAGCTGAGCTTTGAGGTCCCTCCCAACCCAGACCAGTCTGGGATTCCGTGCTGTTGATGCCCAACTCTTGTGTTCCGGCCGTTCCTGTGTCGTGTTCAGAGGATGTGGAGCTGCTGCTGAGGAACTCCACAGGGCTCCGGCTCTTCCCGATCCTGAAAAGGGTTTCTTTCTTTCTCCAGTAGCTCACCTGACAGAAATAGGAGTCTTGAAAAAAAAAAAAAAAAGAGAGAGAGATAACACTGGCTTCACAGGGGACGCTGTGAGATGTCACCTGGCTGCCCCTTGTGAAACTTGCTGTCCCTGAAACCGCTTCCCCGGGGTTGTGAAAGCGCGAGGGCCGAGCGGTGGCGAGGCTGTCCCGGGTCGGTTTGTCCGCTGGTGAAATGGAACTGGTCCGGTGTGTTCAC
>NW_016690608.1:14874-31576 GCF_001604755.1 Lepidothrix coronata
TTCACATCTGTTCTGGTTTGTCTCCAGCTTTCTTGCTGCCCGTGTCAAGGTACAAGGGAACTCCTTATGCCCCTCCTTGTTTTCTTCTTTCATTCCTTCTCCTGAACCCCATCCTCGATGACAGGATGTTTTATCCATCCCCACCTGCTACCCTTAGATACATCTCCATCCATAGCACTCATCCCTTGATGTTCACACCTGTTTTTTAGCAGCATCACGAGGGGTTTCTGGGTAAGTCCAGCTCTTCGTGCCCGGCTGAAAATGCCACACGGCAGACCCGAGTGCCCCTTGGCAGTGGGTCTGTCTGTCTTGTGCTGAAGGTGCTGACAGCAGGCAAACAGTGTTAGGGCTGTTCCTGGAACCCTTACCTGGGAATTTCCCAACTTTCACGTAGTTATTTAAAACCTCTCTTTGCGGCTGGAGCTTGTGTGAGGGGTGGTCACTTGATTCCACACCTTTCCCTGTTATCTGGAGCTTATGTGTTGACCTAATGATGGAGGCCAGGCTCACCTCAGCTCCCAGCCCTGGTGCTGGCTTGCTTGGTGGTTTTAGGAGGATGTAGAGTAGGTTGTAGCATCCCTTGGTCCCTGTGTGATGCAGCTGAGCAGCACCTCCTGCTCCGGTTGTTTGGTTGTTCCTCTCTGCCCCGGCTACCCCGGAGTGTTTTGAACTGAAGCCACTGGTTGATTCACTGGTGAACTTTGGCAGATGCACAAATATTTATTGGGGACTGAGCTGAGATAACCCAAGCACGTTGTCCCCGTGCTCAGCTAGCTGAGCTGAGTTTTGGAGCCGTGATCTGATAGATGTGGCTTCCCCGAGTCACCTTCCCCTGTGACTGTGAGAGAAGCGATTCCGTGAAGATCAGGGTTAACCCGACCCCTTGCAGTGGCTGTTTATTGAAAGAACTTCTCAGCCTTGCCTTTTGGAGCAGTTGGTGGAGATGCCTTCATCTTGCTGTGTTCAAAGCACGAAACACAAAATGAAGGCTGTGCTGTCATTACAGGGTCTTTAGGGTAATGCGTATTCATGCTGACTTGGGAATTGAAAGCTGCTTGCAGGTGTCAGGAGGAGAAGAACAATCCGGCTTTCGAATCAAAATTCATTGAATTATCTTTAAAGCTTTTTTGCATCATTCCTCCTCCCCTGTAACCTGTTTTTTCCTGTCCTATTAATTCACTGATGCTGTAGTCCGTCAAAATTGAGGCTCTTACGACATCGGGAACATGAGTCGGTGACACGACCAAATGAATCAGAGGAGGCTGGAGAGGAAGCTCATCGCACACGTACAGTCTCCTCCTCATCAGCAAAAATGGGACAGGATCTGCAGAACGCCCTGAACTGCTCAACTCCTGCTCAGTGTTCTCCCCGCTGACCCCAGCGTGGCACCTCCCGTTCGAAAGCAAGGGGGGACAAAGAGACACTGAGTGTTTTGGCCCGTGGCAGTTTCCTTTCAATTATTTAGGGTAGCTTTTTCTCTCTCTCTCTCTCTCTCAACCCTCCGCCGCTTGGATCTGCTCAAATTATAGATTCAGCTCTATAGTTTTCGAACGGCATTGGAAGGAATTGTCTGTAATTTACATCTGAAGTGACGTACAGTTGCTATGGGATTCGGTGGCAAATTATAAACCCATTATGCTTTTATTTTTTTTTTTTATTTTTTTTTTCTCGTGCTGGTGTGGTAGCAGGCTAAAGGAGTAGGTCTAATTGGTGACGTGCCAAGGGAAAACAGAAAAGTTTGTGACAGGATTCTTGTGACCGATGGTGCCTTTTTTTTTTGTTTTTTGTTTTTATCAAATGAGATCTGCTTTTTATCAGCAAATCCTACACCACCATTTATCAGAGAGGTTGAATTTGAATTAATAACTTTTTGCTCTCTGGCAGTACTGGGGGAAATGAGCTTGAGCATTAACCCTTTAGGTTATTTCTATGGGGCTGGGTTGCTCCTTTTCTAATTTAAGGTGATTTAAGTGGAATAGATGGTGACTCGTGTCCTTGGCTCTCGTGGTTGGATTCTGGTGACTGTGTCAAGACTAAACCCTTGCTCCTTTTCAGCATATTCTGTGGTTGGTTTCTTATTCCACTTGAACAGCAGCAAAGGGAGGAAGGAAAGCTGTTACAATATTTTTTTTTATTTCTCTCTGAAATGTAACCGATCTGAAGAGTCTCTTCAGAGCAATGTGTCTCCCGGGGACCCGGCCGGCGTGTCCTGCCTCGAGTGGCCCCTGCACTTGCTGGTCAGCTCAGAGTGATCCTCCAACATCAGGGCTTTCCTGAGCCTGTCTGAAGTGCTCTGCCCTGTTCAGTTGGGTTTTGTTGTGGTGCTGCCTGGCAGAGGGCTGGTGGCTGTCGAAACAGTCCCCTCGCCCTGCTGGGACAGCAGCAGAGCCTCTTTATCGCTGCCGAGGGGAGGGGAAAACGTGCTTTGAAAAGAGCATTTGAGGTCTCGTCGGTAAATGAACGTGCGTTATCTCCCAAACAATTTGCACATTTCAGGCGATTTAAACTCTGCCCGCAACTTGTAAGCAGAAACTTGTGAAGCGTCTCCAAATCCCTGGTGTTTGTGCACGTTGAAAAATGGGAAGGGACAGACTGCATGCGTCACTCCCGCACTAATTTGTGCCAGCTAATCCATGGGAGAAGAATACAGTTTGGCTGACTTAGTGGTTTTGCTGCTAATGCACAGGAGAATGCATTTGAATGGATGGAGTGGCCGGGTTTAGGTAGACTTTGAAGAGATACCCTGTGTCTGGGGTCCCGTGCTGGGCACCCTCGTTTGGGGTTCACAGCTGTGCAATATTTTTATTTAGGTTTACTGAGGTTTTTGGGGTGAGGAGAGCTGAGGGGAAGAAGGGGAAGAAGTGGTTGTCACTCAGCATCACAACACCGGGAAGGCTGGGATCGAGTTACCTGTGAATAATTAAGGTTATTGCTGTTTCTGCAGTGAGCTTAATGCTAATGAAAATAAAAGCCTGATAACCTGAACTATGCTAATATTTTATCCAGGGTGGATACAGAGGAGGCATCACCAAAACTGGGCTTCAGTGCTCCGTGTGCCTTGGCTTGACCTAGATGCATTACCCAGGAAAGGAGCTTGGATTTGCTGATAAGAGTTTTCTATAGTGGCTCATGTGTTGCTTAGAAACATCCCATGTACGTGAGGCAACTTTTGCACACCATGGTAACCTGGTGTTGCCTTCTGACTGGGGATTCTGGTGTGGTTTTTGGTTGGTTTTTTTTCAAGCATTTATGTACTCACAGAGCGTGCTGAACCCCTCAGCAGTCAGTTTGCAGAGTGGGGGGGTGTGTCCCTGCTGCACTGGGAAAAGCAGGCTTCCAAAATCCGATCCTTTTTTGCATTACAGCCTAGAAAAAACACCGCTCCGTGCGCTCGGTCTCTCTTTTCTTTACATTGGACTAGTGCCTTTTTCTAATTTAAAGAAACCAGCATTTGTTTAACTCAAAAAGAGGTCACTGCTGGCGAGCAGGACTTGACTGAGCTGCCCACCTCCACCCACCTGGAGTCTTCCCTGATCTGCTCCGGCCTGATCGCAGTTAACCCTCTGCTCTCCCTCTGGGCAGCGCTTCCCTGGAGTGAACACTTCAGGAGAGAACACTTCAGCCAGGGTTTTCCCGGAAAACCGAGATGTTTCCCTGGAAAACAGATGTTTTCAGCCCCGTTCTGTGCCGTTGGGTTCCGTGGCAGACGCGGACTTTGTCCTTCGGGTTCGTGTCCCCGCATGACGCGGGTTCAGCGGGTACCGTGAAGCTTCCTGACAGCCACTGGTTGCCCAGATCTTTGTAGTATTTAGATTTCATCAGCACAAACATCCTCTCTTGACTCCTGGGCTTGTATATTTTGAGCCCCGTGTGGTTCAGCCGTGCTTTGGTAAGAGCAGCCACCTGACACCCGGGGCGGGTTTGTTCCTACGGGATCAGGGATGTGAGGGCAGGAACAGGTTGCCCAGAGAAGCTGTGGCTGCCCCATCCCTGGAAGTGTCCAAGGCAAGGTTGGACAGGGCTTGGAACAACCTGGGCTAGTGGAAGGTGTCCCTGCCCATGGAACAAGATGAGCTTTAAGGTCCCTTCCAACCCAAACCATTCTGTGCCAGTTTAAGCTAATTGTCATTATTTAGCAAGAGCAGACGTGTGTTACTTAAATCCCAGCAAAAAGCCCAGCAGGAAGGAAGGAGCTCCGGCTCAATCCATATCTCTGTGCCCACAGGATCCATATTTTCTACTACTGAGGTGCAAGAGCTAATTTAATCTTTCTTCTGTGTTCCTCCCCGCTGAGGGCCCGTCCTGCGATGGGCTGCAATCAGTGCCTAGTGAGTGCCAGTTGTGGTTATTTGAATCATATTTCCACATTTCAGTGTCTAGACTTTATGTTTGTGTGAGTTTTGTTGTACCTTTCCAGCTCCGGCGCTGATTTCAGTTGGTTTTGGCTCCTGGTTTCTATGAGAAAATCAAACGGGCTGTGTTTCTGCCTTTCCCAGTCCCCCCCCCCAAAAAAAAAAAAAAGAGAGGAACAAGGGAATTGGCAAGAACTTAGTTTTATAAGCTCCTTTGCCACCATTTTTCTCTCTTCTGAGAGAATCTGTGCGTGGACGAGCCGGGTGCTGCCATTTGGTGACCAGCAGATGAGAGCAAAGACAAACCACTGATGGTTGGAGATAAATCTCCCCCTGGTTCCCTGCACTGAGGGGAATCTGCTGGGGGAAAAAAGGGATGATCTTGATACAGGCCAGCAAGGCTAGAAAAAGTGAGTGTGCAAACGTTTTTAGAAATGAAACAACTTTGTCATCCACAAAGTAAGAGCATTTATTGAAGATGAGGCAGCTTTTTAATTGCCTTCATCCACTGGGCTTCATTTCTAGCACTTTTTTCTTGCACTTGTGGATATTCAGGATGATGAAGGTGGCTGTTTGTTCAGTGAGCAGGAGGGTTGGGCTGTTTGTGATGCTCAGAGGAGCTGATAATGACACAGAGCTGGATGACATGAACCTCACTGTGACCAGAAGGTAGAACTGGCTTTAGAATTGTTGGCAGCAATATCAGCTTGTGCAGAAAATAAGTGTGCAAAACTGAGCCGAGGCCGTTTTCTACCTCCTGGTGTAACCAAAGTGTGTGATGGTTAAATCAGTGAAGGGAAATAACGCTCCTGACTTGGAAAGCTCGCTGCCATCAAATGTGAGAGGCTTAAGTGCCTCTGAATAGCAAGAAAAATCGGGATTTTTTTCATATGGAATGCAAAGAATAAAAGCTGTGGTTACAGCTTCCCTCTGCATCCCTGCCTGTGTCGGCTCTTCAGCTCCCACTTCTCCCCCCATCCCGGTGCTTGAGGTGATCCAGGTCGTTGCCAAAGCCGTGGCTTTACCTCTTCCAAGGAGCCGAGTGTAAATTCTTCCATTCCTTCCTTCCATTCCTCTCAAGCTCCAGCGCTCAGTGGATGCTTTTCAGAGCCTGGCATGGGCGGAGTAGTAGCGAGGAAGCAAATTTTTTCCGCCCTGCCCGAGCTTGGGCAAGCGGAACCTGTGCCTTGGAAGCCATATAAGGCGAGTCAGCCGGCTCTGGCTGGGCTCACCTTTCCACCAGGATGCTGGGGAAGGGAGCAGCCCTTGCTCACAGGGAGAGTTTAGGGACTGCTGGGGCCTTTGAAGTGCTCTGACACTCGCCGGAGGTGTGGCGTGGTGTGGCCGCCCTGATTAGGTGGCAGCAGCTCATTAACTCCCTGACTTGTGGGGCTCCTCCGGCCCGGCCCCGAAAACGGAGGCGGAAATTGGTGATTCAGAGCGAAACCGCGAAGCGACGGAGCTGGGAAGGCTGGAGAGGAGCAGCCTCTGTCACAGGGTTGGCTTCGTTGGAGAGGAGCAGCCCCTGTCACAGGGTTGGCTTCGTTGGAGAGGAGCAGCCCCTGTCACAGGGTTGGCTTCGTTGGAGAGGAGCAGCCTCTGTCACAGGGTTGGCTTCGTTGGAGAGGAGCAGCCCCTGTCACAGGGTTGGCTTCGTTGGAGAGGAGCAGCCTCTGTCACAGGGTTGGCTTCGTTGGAGAGGAGCAGCCTCTGTCACAGGATGTCTTGGTTTCCTCCCCCGGCGGGGCCGAGCGGGACGTCGCTCCGGAACGCCGGTTTTCCTGCGGCGTTAAAATAGGTTTTTGAAAAGCCTGGTGACACCTGTTCCCGCTTCCAGGGATGTTGAGCCCTCAGAGCCGCCGGAGCTCCAATCCTGACCTCTGCTGCTGCTTCTTGCAGAATTAAGAACAACTTCTGCTCCCATAAATAGTCCCTTAAGAAGTGCGTAGGAGCTCCGGGGCCAATTTCTTTTGAAAAGTGCTCTCAGTGACACCTGTGGCCGTGACCTTGGTCACTCTTCCCACTCCGTGTCCTTGCCAGGGCAGCTGTGTTTTGATGGGAGCGTGGTGGTCCCGGCCACGAGCTCTGCTTCCTTCTCTCCCATTAGGTAATCAATAAGAAAAAGAACCTTTAGTCATCCGTGTGCTTTGCCTCGTGGGAAGCTGCTGGTGCTTTTCCTGCTGTAAATCCAAAACGCTTCCTGCCTCCTTGAGGTCCCCGTTCCCCAATGCCACTAAAAGAGGATGATGGCTAAGGGACAGTGCCTGAAAGCTGCTGTGTTCCTGACACATGTGATGGCTACCAATCCCTGTTTTTGTTCCAGAAATAAAGCCTGGTTTTCCAAAGGGGGAGTGATGCAGGTGAGCGAGCGCATCGTCATAAACCAGTTCTCCCAGTGCTGATTTGGAGAGTCCCAAAACACACAGCTCCGCTGAGGAAGCGGCTCGGGTGTTTAATCTTTGCAAGTGTGGAAATGGGAAGAGGGAGGGAGTAATGGATAATGCATAAAGCAAAACATATTTAACCTTTCCGGACGTAGACGGGGATATCTTGGATCCGTTTGGGAATCGGTCGACCCGGAACGTTAGCGGCGATTAAAACCGACGGCAAACATTTTTCTGGAGTCACAAATTGCTTATGAATTAAGGACTTTGTTCTCAGGGCATTAAAATCTAGGACACTTTGGGGGTTTCTTAACACGAAAGGGGGAGGAAAAAAAACCCCCAGATTTATTACCTGGAAGGTTTGATTGTTGCAGTTCCAGGCGTGTTTCCACGACCTCTCCGCAGCAATTTGCACTGGAGCTGGACCTAATGTAGGAGCTGCCTGCACTGCGCTGCAAGTTTGAGCTCTCTCGTACAATTAGAGCCATTTAACTCCATCTAAAGGCCTTTTACTTGTCATTAAGACTAAATTTATGGACGCTGACAGCAGGAAGAAACACATTTATCCCCACTCGGCTGAGAAAGCAAAAAAACGCTCCGACCACCCAAGGATCGTTATATTTAGACCCCAAATTTTGGTCAGACAACGAAGTGCTGGCTCGGTGGCCACACCACTTCTTTTGCATGTGTGAATTAGCTGGGCTGCCTCTGTCAGGCAAGAGAGATTCTCTGTCTGAATGCCTGAAATCTCGGGGGGTTTTTGGACCCACACCCGGGGAGCGTTCTCGCAGCGCTGTGTCCAGTCAGCAGACGTGGGTTATGTTTTTCCTCCTCTTATCTGAACATTTTTCGTGTTTATCTTTGGAATTCGTCGTAACCTGAACTTTCTCAGGTGTCCTCGTGGGGAGCAGAGAAACATCTGACTTACTTTTTAGGTAGATTTTTTTTTTTTTGGCCAGTTTAAGGAAGAGTATGTTCTTTCTTTTTTACTGTTTGTCGCTTTATTTTTGGAGCAGGTTTGTTACCAACCAGCCTGGCAGTGCAAATAAAGAGGTAGCTGAAACAGTGTGGGTTCTGTGCTGCTTGCTGAAGGAGAGGGAGCACCTAATTTAACTTCATCAGGCAGCTGCCTTCCCTGTTTTTCCCGGAGAAAGCACCCCTGGAAGCTGGAGGAGGCTGTTAGTGCTGTGTTAGCAGAGGGTATGTAACACAAGGTTCTATCTTGGTAGAAAATCTAGTGGGGTTGTCTTGCTCAATATTGTCAGCTGGATTTTTCGTGGGTGATAGGAAAAAAAAAACCCCTGGAATTATCGATTATTTTATTGCTCTCTCCCCCGTGGAGATGGTGGGAAATTTCGGTGACATCCCTGCTGAATTCCCAGGGTCTGTCAGGTTGTGTTCCCAGTGTCCCGTCGGTGTTGGAGCACCTCTGTTTGCCAGAAGCAGCTGTCTGAGCATCTCCCTTTACCTTTTGAGGCTGCTCTGGCTGGTGGGGTGTTGGTGGTCGGATTCCCTTGGGATTCCTGCGGGATCCAGGCGCTGCCTTTGGTTCGCCTCTGGCTCGGCGAGGAAGGTCTGAAGATCATCTTCAGCACGACTTTGCCAGACCAGTAATTACTCTTCCCTTCAAGTGTCAATAGGATATAGCTGGGCACAAGGGGAAAAAAAAAAAAAACAAAACAACTGGTCCAGGCTTGTTTTCCTGGGCTCAGCAGTGTGTTTGTGAGGCGAGATGTGCTCCGGGATGGTTGAACTAGTTCGTCCATCTGATCTCTCAGTTGCCTTTCTATATTTTTCTCTGGCAAGAAAAGGACTGAAAAGAAAAAGCCCCGTGGAAGATAAGGATCGCTGTGATGTTTCAGCAGCTCCTTTAAGCCACCTTATGAGCACATAGGCAAGTGAATCAGCCCTGGTGTCTTAATGCATCCTAAAATAAAGGAGACTTTCGTAAGCGAATTCGGTGGGTTTGAACTGCTGTGTTTTCATTAGGAGATTGCAGCAGGAGAAAACGCTCTTTAAAATTCAGCCTGGGGGGGTTGTGTTGTTCATTAACTGATAGTCACTCCTGTTTACCTTGGGTGATAAGTCCCAATTAAGAGTGGCCAGCAGTGCTGATGTCACAGCTGCCCTTCAGAGAGAGAATTGCCCCTTTTTTTTATTTATTTTTATTTTTTTTTATGGCTTGCTTTACTGACAGGTGGGGTTTTTTTTTAGAACTCAAATAAATGCAACCAACCACAAGTTGTACCTCTCCTAATCATGGAAAACCACGGTTTTTTTATCTTTCCCCCCCCTCCCCTGTTCTTAGCAGCTTGGTAATGCCGTTGTCGGTACAAAGGTCATTTAAAAATCTGACATGTCAGCCCAGGAACATACTGCTTCTTAATGAGGCTTAAACCAGCGTGTAGCTGCCTGGTGGAAATAAATTTGGAGCTGCAGAGCGCAGGGAGACATGTGAACAGCTTACTGGGATGGGATCACCTGGCTTTCCTTGCCCCAGCCCCCCCTGGATCTCTCCAGTACCGGGGCCCTTTTGGTACTTGCAGTTCTCTCGCTGAAGGGGCTTTAATTTTTCCCTCTTGTTATTCAAATGAGCACAGGTGTTTGACAGCACATTTGTGCTCTCAGAAGAAAAGCAACTAAAATACCTTCAGAAATTACTAAAATACCTTCAGAAATTCTGGTTTAAAACGATTTTTTTTTTTTCTTCCCTTCTTTCTTTCCCCTTCCCCCTGAGTTTCACAGCTCGAGGTTTCCTCCCTGACCTTGGCTTCTCGCTGTGACCAGGAGGTCCTGCAGCACCTCTTCCTTCATCCCCACCTTTGAAACCCTCCCATCCTCCTCCTCAGGTTGTCACTTGCCACTGAACCAAAGCTCTTGAACCTCGGGGCTCCTTGTTCTGACGCTCCCTGGGTAGTTTGAATGTCTGAAGGCTTTTCCTCTAATCCTGTTCCCCAGCACTACTGGAATTTCAGCACCTTCAGCCTCGGCCCTTTGACTGTTCTCCAGTTAAAAACTAGGTCAGAAACAAAACTGTCAGCTTCTGATATTTCACTGCTCCTGTTTTATAAGTCGTAACCCGCTGTTGTGCTGCGTTTAATCGCCCGCTTTAATTTTGACACATTAAAATGTCTCCTCTGGCTCAGCCTGACACAGTAAAACTGCTCCAAATAACATCTTGGGTGGAAAAAGCCACGTTACCTCCATGGGGGCTGAAAAGGTGAATTATCTGTTTGTTAAATAGAATGCCAAAGATGCCAAACTGACAGATTTTTTTTTTTTTTCCCTCTCTCTCTCTTAACTATTTGCTGGAGGTTTTTTAGCTGTAATCAGCCACCTTCTCTTTGAGTCTGGGTGGCTTTTGAACCTAATGGGTGAAAGAAAATAGCTTAAAAACAATAATAATAATAATAATAATTGGAAAGCCACAGGCTGGCGAGGAAAGCAGCAATGCAGGTGTGCTGCAAGTCATTTAAAATACTTATTTTTAACTGAGTTGTAGCTGACTGGGCCCATTCAGCGTTTTTGTAAGACTTTTCTTGGACTGGTGCTTGAAGTGGTGCCTCAGTGTGCAGTAAAATCCACCTGGTGTAATTCAAGAGTATCCTCACTCTTCCTTTTGGGCAGACTTTGAGCTAGCCAGCAGTATTGGAATACTTGGGCATTCTGGCATAAATGGGATTTAAATGAATTCTTACTTTTCACTGTAACTTAGGGGCTGTGGATTTAAAATTCTGCCCGAGCTGTCGTCTCTAAAAAGCTTTCCAGGATGGCAGGTTGTTTATTAAGCTGTTCTTAATACACTTAATTTTCTTGGGTTTGTGTGTTTCCTGCTGCTCCTTGAAAAGGATCCCGGTCAAGGCACGTGGTGGAATTCCTGGGATGTCCTTTGCAGGGCCAGGAGTTGGATTTTGATGATCCTGGTGGGTCTTTTCCAGCTGAGGATGTTCAATGACTCTGTGATTTTCTAGGATTGAAGGATCCCTGGGCTGGAAACCCTTGGGTTTGGATCACCAAGTGTGATCCAGCTCTTCCTGATGCACCTGAATGCTCTCCACGAAATATGGGAATATGGGAATTCCTACCTGTGCTTGACAGGTGTGGAGGACTTTTGAACCCAGAGGTGAAACACTTTATTCAAGGAAAACTTCTGATGGAGGGCAAACCAACCAAATTTCAACCCTAAATCTGGTTTTGTAGTCACTTCACATGACTTGCAGAGCGTGGAGGAGCTTGGGTGTCTTTAATCAGTCGTGGAAACTTTATTTATGCATGGTGGGGATGAGGGGGAGTTGTTTTAAGATGTGCTATCGTGACACACTTTTTCTCTCTTAATTTGGGAAACGTTTTCCTCCTGGCAGTTGGGGGTTTTGTACAGTGCAAAAATTCCAAAATGCCTGTAAGCAGATGCACTTGATACAGCTGGTTGTGGGAAAGCTTTTAACTCTTTAACCCTCCAAATGTGAGGGTGAGTTTTTTCCTCCACATCTGCAGTGGGAGTGTTTGTGCTTTACAGTCATTAGAGGTAAAGAATTGTCCATGACAGCTTTTGTAAGGTAGCAGTTCAGGGGAAAAAAAAACCCAAAAACAACCACATTAACTCGTCTTGGGATAATAATTATGATTTTTATGACTCTCATGGAAGGTGCTTGGCTGGAAAACATCAGTGTTCTGTTTATGTGGGACTGAAGGCGAGTTGTGCAGTGGGATAAGCTCTCCCTGAATTCAGTTGCTGACCCCCAGAGCAGTTCAGGAGAGCAGAATAACGTGTGGAATTTGAAGCAAGAGGAGATTCAAAGAGAATATAACAGGCCAGAAGGGTGGGTGAGTGCTCCTGGTGGGTGTTGTGCTCTGAGCAGCACAGACAGGGAGGGTTCACCCTGTGGAATTGGGGGGTCATCAGCCAACTCCTGCTTCCCACTCCCCAGGGAAGGGAAGCAAATCTTGGCTCTTCCCGAGGTTTAATAACTAATTCTCAATCTTTTCAGTGAAGCTGATGAAAATCATTATCTCTCAGTTGTGTCCACAGGTCAGGTCAGAGCCCTTTGAGGGTGGGAATGGTCAGGAGTAGAAACCCCGAGCAGTTGCTGTGATTCTTTTTGGGCAACCAAGACCCAAAATGCCTCTTATTTTCCTCTTTCACAGGCTCGTTGTCAAAACAGCCCCAAAGCTGCATTGCTGCATTGCTTCAGAAAGGCTAATGGGGGAAAAGTGTCATCTCCAAGGCAGGCAGCAGCAATCCCAGCGAATTCCATGCTGGAAGTTGTTTTTCTCAGCATTTTCACGAGCTTTTTTTGGCTTTGTTGGAGAGGTGGCCACATCTCCAGCATCTGGTGAACAACAAACCTTTCTCTCCTTCCAGAAGGAGCAAAGAAGCCTTTATTTGAGGTGTCCTGTGCTGGAGGAATGACCCTTAAAATATTAATCTGAGAAAACCTGACCCCCCCCTTAATTCTTGGCTCGTAAAACTCTTTAAGTGAATCCTCCAGGGAAAAGCAGAACTGCTGTTCCCCTTTAGCAGAGTTGGGAATTTGGGATGATTCCCTTTCCTTCTGCCAGTTTTGTTGGTTTTGTTGTGGTGGGTTTTTTTTGTTCTCCTCGGTCCCTTCCCAATTTAACAAGATCATCTGATGGCTCCAATAAAATTCTGCTGCAAAAAACCAAGCAGCATTGCATGGAAGAGGTGATTGCCCAGGGAATTTTGGGCAGGGATGTCTTAATGGGATTCTTGCCAGGCTGAGGCCTCTCTGAATTGTCTCGTGATGCAAATGTGTGCAGGTGCTGCAGACACTGCTGGACTTTCCTTAGAGGAGTGTTTAATATTATATTTAACGTCATTAGTGTTTCCAGTGTGTGGAGGCAGAACAGGAAGCTTCTTTCTCTGGAATACCGTTGAAAAACCCCCCAGCGTTTCAAAGCAAATCCACGTGTTCAAAAAACAAATCTGAAGGTTTGCTTTCCTTTGCCTGCACTTTAGAAATGCCAATATTTGCCTTCCTTTTTTTTGTTGTTTTTTTTTTTTTTCCGTGCCCTGTCTTTAATTTACTGTGGCTGCTAAAAGATACGCAGTGCAGCTCTGCAGGAGAGGGCCAGATATGAGCAGGCTTAAATTCTGCCTTAATTGTGATTAAAACACCTTTTCCCTCCTGCATGAGCGAGCAATTTGCTATTTTTAATAAGGGATGAGCTTTGGGATGTGCTGATTTAACTCTCCCCCCGAATTACCTGCGAGTGATAAACCGGTAAAACTTTATTTTTTCTAGGTTTGTGCTTAAATTTGTTTTTTTTCCCCTCGCTGTGAATCTGCCAGCACAGCATTATCTTTGTAGGAGAGCTTTGGGAAATGCTGCTGCAACTTGTTTTATGCTTTCCCGAGTTTTTTTACCTTTTTATTGCTTTTAGTCTGAGTTAGAGGAGGAAAATCCCCTTCAGGAAAAAATGGTGATAAAAAAATTAAGAGTTGAGGGCTGGGTTTTGCTGATTCCTTGTTGTGCTCGTGGAGAAGGGAGAGGGATATTCCAACTTCTGTCTTGGGGAGAACAGGACAAGACCCTGAGATAAAGGTAAAGGTGTTTAAATGAATGGGCAGTTTAGATTCAATCCAGCACTGACTAATAAAATTAAAATAGCTCTGAGGGTTCTGTGGCAGGGAGGGTCTGGAACACCCTCCTGGAACAAGTCACGGATGCAGAAAACCCATTAACACAAACTGAAACTTCCTTTTCAGGGAGATGCAGGAATTGTATCAAAACTGGGGGAGGTTTTTTTGGTTTGTTTTTTTTTTTATTTTACTTGAAGGAAGGAAACCCTCCTGGGTTATTCCACTAAAAACTGGGCCCAGTGTTCTTTCATTACAGGACATTTTTAATTGATCACCCGACTGCGTTTGATCAGTTCTGGGGGCTGAAAGTTGCACAGGGATGCAAAGGGTTGTTTTGGTTGGTTATTTTTTTTTCCCCCCCTGGAAAACAAAGCCTTTCCTTCCCAAACCTTTGGAAATGGTGGGAGTTGGCTCTTGGCCCTGTGACAATTAAACCCTCCCTGAGTAGGGAAGGGTTAATCGTGAATTTGGGTGGGAGTTTGTCCCGACTAAACTGCGGATAAATCATCATTTCGGGAGATGAGACCTCACAATTATTGCTCCTTAACAAGCAGATCTCCCTTCCCTCCCCAGAAAAGCAACGAGGAAAAACAGGGAATTAAAAAAAGCAGCCTTATCCCGTTGGGAAAATGTGCCTTTAGTCTCCAAACTTGGATTCCCGAGGGAAGGCGACTCCGGGCCCCGCTGGGGATCCGGGGCTGTGCCGGAGTTAATTGGGAGCCACAGCCCCCCCTCCGTGATCTTTTCCTGTTTCTGGCCTTACATGTTCCTCACACCACGAGTCCTGTCTGCTTTGGGGGGTGTTTGGAGCTCCCCCCCTTCGTTTCGGGGTGGGATTGGAGCCTCCTCTATTTTGGGGTGGATTTACAGTCCCCCCTCTGTTTTGGGGTGGATTTACAGTCCCCCCTCTGTTTTGGGGTGGATTTACAATCCCCCCTCTGTTTTGGGGTGGATTTACAGCCCCCCCTCTGTTTTGGGGTGGATTTACAGCCCTCCCTCTGTTTCGGGGTGTTACCCTGTTACTCTTACCGTCTCCACTGCCACAGAAACTGAGGAACAGGGATTGCAGGAGTTCATCTGGTGGTTCCTGCTCTTGGGAAGGACTCAGCCCAATCGATGGGCTGCTCTGTTTGCCAGAGCCATGTTCTCCAGCCAGACAAGGTCTCCTGCTCCGCGGCGATCTGACTAAACTCGAGACCAATTCACAATACTTTAATCATTTCTCTAAGGATTCGAGCCTCCTTTTAATTTTCTTCCTGAAAGGCATTGCCTGAACTGCATCTGTGCCCAGCTTTTTCCTTTCTAGTGGAAAACTACTGTACCTCGTGCTGGCCAAACATCTTGGCTCGACCGTCGGGTTTGTCCTGGGGTTTTTCGGTCTCTCGGCGAGTTGGAGCTTCCTTCCCAAAGCCACCTTTCCCAAGGTTTGTGCTCTGGTGCTGAAGATGACCAGAGAACATCAGACTGTGTCAGAGACATCTGTTCTTTGGGAGTTGAAAGCTTTATTTTCGCAAATACGGGGTCAGAAAAAACGTGGCTTAGTTCGGCCCTAGGAAGCAAAGAGGCCTTTGGAGCGTTTCTCTCGGAGGTACCAACCTGAAACAAAACAGTTTTAGTGGGCTTGAGCGTAAAACTTAAACCATCTCGGACATAAACCGTGGCTGGGGGTGAGTTTTGGTGGAATTGGTTGGTGCTGGGGAGGGTTTGGAAGGTGAGACCCAGCGAGGAGCTTCGTGCCTGGGAGAAATGAGGAGGCGAGAGGGGTTTGGGAAGCTGGGTGATGGCTCTCCTAAAAAATCAAATCATAAACGTTCAAAAACTAGTCCAGAGGAGGCCACCGAGATCGTCAGAGGGAGGGAAGACCTTTCCTGTGAGGAAAGGCTGGGAGGATTGGGATTGTTCAGCCTGGAGAAGAGAAGCTTCGGGGTGACCTGAGTGTGGCCTTCCAGGACCTGAAGGTGCTACAGGAAGGATGGAGAGAGACTTTGGAGAAAGGCCTGGAGTGACAGGACAAGGGGGAACGGCTTCCCACTGCCAGAGGGCAGGGATAGATGTGGTGTTGGGAAGGAATTCTTCCCTGTGAGGGTGATGAGGGGCTGGGATGGAATTCCCAGAGGAGCTGTGGCTGCCCCATCCCTGGAAGTGTCCAAGGCCAGGTTGGACGGGGCTTGGAGCAACCTGGGCTAGAGGAAACTGTCCCTGCCCATGGCAGGGGGTGGGACTGGATGTTCTCTGTGATCCCTTCCAACCCATTCCACGATTCTGTGCAAAAAAGTAGAAAGGGGGCACTGAGTTGGCCCCGAGGCTGCTGAATGTCCCCCCCATCCCTGTGCTGAGTTCTGGTAGCCAGGCTGCGTGTTGGGGTAGCCAGGCTGGGTGTTCTGGCAGCCAGCCCTGGTGTTTTAGTAGCCAGGCCAGGTGTTGGGGTAGCCAGGCCGGGTGTTGGGGTAGCCAGGCCGGGTGTTCTGGTAACCAGGCCGGGTGTTCTGGTACCCAGACTGGCTGCTGGGGTAGCCAGGCCAGGTGTTCTGGTAACCAGGCCAGGTGTTCTGGTAACCAGGCCGGGTGTTTTGGTAGCCAGGCCGGGTGTTGGGGTAGCCAGCCCTGGTGTTTTGGTAGCCAGACCGGGTGTTTTGGTAGCCAGGCTGGTCTGTGTGTCCCATTTCTCCCTGCACCTCCTTCCCTGAGCCATGTCCCGAGGAAGCCCTGGCGGGAGGTGTGAGGGGGTTGCCAGGGAGGTGTGAGGGGGTTGCCAGGGGGATGTGAGGGGGTTGCCAGGGAGGTGTGAGGGGGTAGCCAGGCTGGTCTGTGTGTCCCATTTCTCCCTGCACCTCCTTCCCTGAGCTGTGTCCCGAGGAAGCCCTGGCAGGAGGTGTGAGGGGGTTGCCAGGGGGATATGAGGGGGTTACCAGGGGGATGTGAGGGGGTTACCTCTCTGGTTGCCAGGGAGGTGTGAGGGGGTTACCTCGCTGGTTTGCTTTGAGTGCAGCTCCCCGATTTGAGTTCCCCGCTGGATTCCGCAGCCAAGATCCCCCCAAACCCGCTGCCTTTTATCCAGGAGGATCTTTTGAACGTGGATTAGCTGAGCTCAGGAGCTCCAGGCATGCGAGAGGGAACGGGCTGCCCGGCTGGCTCAGCTCTCGTGCCTGTGGGGTGACATCTTGATGACAGGGGAGTTTAATTGCTCTCTGCTTTGCTGATCCAGGCTCTTGTCCATTTAGGGACAGCACAAAGCACTCCCAGTAGGCCACGGTTGGGTTTTGAACTTAATCATGGGTGTCTTCCCCTCTCTGAACCTGCTCAAAGGTTGAGTTTTCCCGTATTTCAGCGGGACGGTGTCTTTAGATGCTCGGGTGTGTGGTGGT
>NW_016690608.1:32269-40885 GCF_001604755.1 Lepidothrix coronata
GAGCTGGGAATGGTGAATTCTGTAACAAGGAGCTGGGAATGGTGAATTCTGTAACTTTGAGCTGGGAATGGTGAAATTCTGTAACTTCAGGGAGCTGGAATGGTGAATTCTGTAATTTTAAAGAGCTGGGAATGGGGAAATTATGTAACTTTGAGCTGGGAATGGTGAAATTCTGTAACTTCAGGGAGCTGGAATGGTGAATTCTGTAATTTTAAAGAGCTGGGAATGGGGAAATTATGTAACTTTGAGCTGGGAATGGGGAAATTCTGTAACTTAACCAATGATTTCAGTAATATCAACTTGGGGGGAGTTCTTTGAGGTGACACCTTAAACCCTCTTATTTTCTAAATCGTATAGAAACACTTGATTTTTGAGCCTGGAAAGTTAAAAGTACTGAGGCAGCAACATTTGGTGCTGTAACAGCCCACTTCAAACGATGCAGTCACAACTGCTGTGTCTTTTTGCAGTTTTAGCAATTAAAAACTTTCAGAGGCACAGCCTGCCATTTTTGGCTGACATAAAAGCTCTGGAGCATTTTATTGCTGCTTTTTGCACTTCTGGGCAGGATTTGCTTTAATGTTACCAGTGATAATGTGCCCATTAATGCATATTAGGCAAATGATAAATGATAATAAACACAGACTACAGCTCAGAGTAACTGGGAAGCCTCCAGCTCCTAAAACTC
Organism: Lepidothrix coronata; assembly: GCF_001604755.1. Lineage (NCBI taxonomy): Eukaryota > Metazoa > Chordata > Aves > Passeriformes > Pipridae > Lepidothrix > Lepidothrix coronata. Next base: position 32,955 of record NW_016690608.1, read on the forward strand.
CATCTAAAGCACCTTTTTAAAAAAAATTATCTGTTTGAAAAGCTCCTGGAAGGGGGCAGGTGAATCCCAACTCCTCCCCCAGCATCCCTGTGACTGCCCTTCTCCCCCTGAAGCAAAAGTTGGGCTTTTTACTCCGTGGTGGTGGATTTACGTGGAATTTCCAAGGCTCTTTGTTGGGTTTGAATGGCAAAGCTGTAATTTTGGAGCCTCAGCGGACTCAGACTCAGTCCCATCTCTCCATGGCCTCAACTTCCAAATGGGATCCTTGGGAGGCCTTAAATTGCAGCTGGAAATCGTGTTGCCTTTGAATTCTGTAAGTAATGGATGGGACATTTTAAAAAAAAAAAGGACTTTCAGGAGGCTTTTTACTGCTGTGTTTGTGGTAGGAGGCAAAGAGAAGCCCTGGAATAGTGGAATGTCTTGGGAGAGAAGCCTTTTGTCTCTCCCTAATATTCAGTGGCTCTCTCCTGGGCCAGCCCTGCAGGAGCTTTTCCCAAGTATCCAGGTGTGCTCAAACCAGGAATCCTCCCAGATTATGATCTGACCCCTTTTATTCCCAGAGGAAGCAAAGGAGGGAGTTTTTTTTTTACCTAAATTTGGACCTCCCTGCTTGGGCAAAAGAAACATAGCCTGGTCATAACCAAAGAATTGAAGAGGAACTTGGAGTTTGGGGTATGAAGAGCCTGAAATTTGTGCATTTTGTTCTCATTTTTTGTCACTGGCTCCCGAGGTGCAGCAGCTTTACCTGGGCACTCGTTTTACCTGGAATTAGTGATGGTTCAAAATACCCCCTTAATGCCAGCCTTGGTTAACAGGATTTTAGAGTTTCTGTTTATTGGAATTCTTGCTACTAATTTTAACTGTTTGCAAGAAGCTTTTACGTTCTGAAAATAACCCCCCTCTCCCCTCCCCAGTCCCAACATAAATAAGGGTAAATTTTCAGTTGCACTTCTGGGCATTTGTGCCTCTGAAGGTTCCACAAAACAGGACAAAAACACACCAATACTAAGTTTAGGCAAATATTTTCCATAGAACGCTGCCTCCAGTCTGAATTCCAGTAAATACATGACAGAACTTCCCAAAACAACATCTTCTTTAATTATCTGTGTTTCCCTGAAGAAACGGGAAGGTTTCCAGCTGGTTACTTGACCTGAGGATTTCCAGTGTCCTGTGTAGGAAATCATCCCTAATAGAGTGTTTTATTAACTTTTAATTCAATTCTTCTGTGTTTTATTGACACTCTCTTGTTCCTCCTACTCCTTCCTCAGCTTCCACGTGCCAGATCTGGAGTGTTTAAAGTGTGAGGAGCTCTCTGTGTGTTGCCACCACCTCTGAGAGCTTTCAGAGTCTCTGTAGAGGTTTGCTGTCTCCCCTCTGTCCCAGGGAAACCAGGGGACGAGCATAAAACCATGATAATAAAAGCCAAATATCTTGGGGGAGCTCTGGGGATGAGCTGTGGGGTTTTTTTGGTTGAATCTCATGACTTTGGAAATAATCTTACAAAAAGCGCTTGGGCCTGTTGGGGTTTGGTTCGAGTTGGCATCCCAGAACAGAGCTCTGGCGTTGGAAAACTTGCTGCTTTATTTCTCCACCTTTCCCAGAGAATCCAGGAGGAGCTGTGGGAGGCAGGGAACTGGGCATGGAAGTGTGGAAATGCTCTTTCCAGATAGGAAATAAGTGAAATTTTACGGAGTAGAACACCGGGGTCTGCTCAGACCCCCTTTTTGAGGGTCTGCTTTCCAGTCAGGCAGGGCTGGTAATTCCAGTTTGGGTAGATCTGGGGGGAAGCTGTGGTTTGGATGTTCCTTTGGAAGTTGTTCCTGCAGAGCTTTGGGGCACCAGTGGGTTGAGCTGCAGGAAGGACTTTGGTTTGTTCCAGCAGCTCCTTTGCCGTTCCGGTAACTGGGAAGGAAACTCCAGGCAGCTCTTTGTGGGACCTGGCAACCAGCAGAGCCCCGGGAATGCTGTGCCAACCTTCCAGCCCTGCTTCAGGAAGCCTTTGGCTGGAACAATAGTGGGGAGCAGGAGTGGGATTCCTGCCCCTGAGGGGTGTTTAAAGGGGCTTCGATCACTCACACGCATCCCCGGAGTTGTGCTGCTTCCCACCTGCACCTCTCCAGTGCTGTGGGGGTGGAACATCTGGTACCTGGCACAGCAGAAAAGCTGCTGAGCTGGCAGGTGGCTGCTGGAAAGGGACCTGAACTGTGCTTTCCTTGCCTGGAGTTCTGTCTCTCATCAGCTCCCGGTCCCCGCAGGTCTCGTGGGGGGGTAGAGCAGGAATCCAAGGGGTGAGGTTGTGCAGTGGCCCCGTTGCTCGGGCAGATGTGGCCTGTTTTCCCTCCACAAGGGTGAGGTCTCACCAGCATCCTTGATTTCCCCAGGATTTACTGCATCCTGGGAGCTGGTGTGCTCTGGGAAGGGCAGAGCTGTCCCCACAGCAGTGCCGTGGTCCCGCCCCGGGGCTCAGGAGGTGACTTGTTTTCACTGGAAAGACAAGAGGGAAGGACCTTGTTCCCTCCAGAGGTGGATGGAATGACATTTCTAGGAACTGCAAGGCAGGAAGTTCACTCATGGCATCACCAAGGAAGAAGGATCAGGTGACTCTTTGGTGACTCTTCAGGAGATGACACAGGGATTTTGGAAGTGGCAGCAAAAACTGATTAAAATTGGGGTTCCTCCACACGAGAACATCCAAGAAGGTTAATCCAAATGAAGGTATAAATCCAAATACGGCTTTAATTTGGTTTAACTTAATTCCTCTGTTTGCTTGTGTTCTGGAGGAAGGTGTCCACGCAGGGATTTAATTTCATCTAATAAAAGTACTTGGGTTCATATCCTTAATTAGTTTAGGGTGTGCACGTGGTCTCTTCTTCCACGAGCGTTTTCAAACGACCTGTAGCCAAGGAATTGGACACCAGGGAAGTGATGCCCGTGTAGGTACAGGGATGGTGTTGCTGAGAAGCCAAGACACCTGGAGTGCTGTGTCCAGTTCTGGCCCCTCAGCTCAGGAAGGACATGGAGGGGCTGGAGCAGGTCCAGAGGAGAGCAACGAGGCTGGGGAAGGGACTGGAGCACAAGTGCTGTGAGGAGAGGCTGAGGGAGCTGGGGGGGTTCAGCCTGGACAAGAGGAGGCTCAGGGGAGACCTCCTCACTCTCTGCAACTCCCTGACAGGAGGGGGGAGCCGGGGGGGGGTTGGTCTCTTTTCCCAGCCAACCATCAGCAAGACAAGAGGGCTGGGTCTGAAGCTGTGCCAGGGGAGGTTTAGGTTGGATATCAGGAAGAATTCCTTTGCAGAGAGGGTGCTCAACCATTGGAATGGGCTGCCCAGGGAAGGGGTGGATTCTCCATCCCTGGAGGTTTTTAAGATGAGACTGGATGTGGCATCAGTGCCATGGGCTGGGAACCACGGCGGGGTTGGATCAAGGGTTGGATTGATGATCTCAGAGGTCCCTTCCAACCCAACTGATTCCATGATTCTATGATTCCCTTCCCTATCTAAAAAGGGAAGCTGGAATGGAGCAATGTCTTTCCAGTATCCATCTCTTCCGTGGGATCCCTTGTGTGGAGCGTGGCAGGGAGTTCCAGTGATATTCCTACACTGGGGCTCACAGACAGGACAGCTGGGGAGCCTCAAAGTGCTGAATCTTGGGAAACACATCTCAACTTGGCCATTGCACAAACACTCCAAGCTTGACATCACCCAACTTCAAACCGGTTCATTTGCAGATTGAGGAATTTACAAAGTTCCACAATTAAAACTCGTCCTGATTTGTGCAGCAGGACTTTCGTTCCTGCCTCCTCACCCCACTTCCCTGCTTCTCACCACCTTTCTGTTCCACTTCACTTCCCAGAAGGACCAGCAGAAAACTTCACCAATCTATAATTTGCTGCGCAAGAACCACACGGGGGTTGTTGTTTTTTTCTTAAAAATGCCCAGATTTTTTTCGTGTTCCGCTGGAGTTCTCTGTTCCTCCCGGAGTTTTCTGGCCACGCTGCAGAGCACGGGGCGAACACGCAGAGCTGGCCAGGCTGGCCATGAGCAGCCTGCTGTGGAATGCAGTGTCGTGGCACTCAAGGAATCCACTGATCTCTGGACCAAGAGCAAGATGTTGTTTATTGTTGCTTTATAAAGGTTGTTTCGGGTCTATAAAACTCGTTCTCCGGCGCTGTCGGCTCCGAGCTTCGCTCGGCGTCATAAATGTCCTGGGTGTGAGGCACATCTGCTAAACGGGGTTGGAGGGGCTCTGGGCAGGCTCAGACCCTGTCTTGGGCTGGGTTTATCCATCTGGGCTCGAAGGATATTTTTTTTCCTGGTGAATTGATCCCTTTTTGTGTTGATATCAGCGGATCCTGGCTGAGATTCCTCACTGCCGGGCTGAAAACGCTGGGAAAGGTTTTGTGAGAGACGGTGATAAACTTCAGGGGTTTCGAGCTGTTTAACTCTTCTGCTGCTTAAGTCTAAATGTCTGCTTCTGTGGACCATTGGGGATTGATCCATTGGGAATCGATCCCTTGGAAATCCATGGGAGCGCTGGGACACAAACAGTCCAACACACCCCCCCTTTGAACTTGGGATCCTAAAGCTCTTCCTGGTGATTTTTTTTTTGTTTTTCCCCATGGAAATGTGTCTCCCATGTGTATATGGCAACATTTTCACTCCTAAATGATCCTTTGACCTCTTTGTAAATTCTTTTATCCCTTTGGAAAAAGGGCTTCGCAGTTGAGAGCCTGGTGGAGCACAACCTCTGTCTTGGAATGTTGGGTGGCATTTAGGAAACAAAACCTGCACGGCCCCAATTCCGCTGAAATTGGAAGGAAACAAAACTTAGCCTGGCTTGAATTGGGTCTGTTATTTCTTTCCCTGTAGGTAAAACCTCAGGTGAGGGCTGGAACTCAAAAGCCTTCGTGATCTCTAAAATCACAGCGAAGCAAAAAGGCTGAAATTGGGGCAGTTTGGAGCAGATTTGAGGGGGTTTTAGAGCTCACAGGAATATGACTTTTTAAATGTAAGCAAATAAATCTGGAGGAAGAGGCTGATTGTTGAAACAGGCAACGTAACAACAGTTTGCTTTTCCAGGCTTTCTCTTGGAAAAAATTTGCTTCGCGTCTCCTCGGGCCGAGATCTGTAACAAATTTTCCCTTCAAGTGTCCATTTTTTAACTCAAAACTTATACAAACACCAGAGAGAGACTCAGCTGGGCTGTTCTGTGCCCGAAATGTGGTGTTGGGAGGAATGAAGTGTCACCTCTGAGCTGTTCTGCACCAAAGGTCACCTCGATTTTATCCCTTTTCTAAGTATAAATCTCTTATCTCAGGAGTTTTTGTCTTTTCTTGCTCGGAATTCTCTGTATTTCCCTCAATTTGCCTTTAAAAAAACGTTATAAAGTAAGAAAAAAAAAAATACAGGTGGAAAAAATCAAGCTGAGCTGTTTTTCGGTGGTGAACGTCGGAGCTTTTACATTTCTCTGAGGTAATTTTTGGTTTTCCATTTGTTTGGTTTTTTTTTTTTTTTTTTAGGATGCTGTGACGTCCAAACCAGTCATCCAGTTTCAAGGAAGCCAAGGGGTAAGTTTGTGTACCTGGATTGCCTCGGGAAGTTCCACAGCTGATGGCAGGAATTTGTGCTGTTCCAGCTCAAGGAATGACGATGCTCCGACTGCGGAAAGGGGGAGGTCGAGAGGTCCAAGGAAAGCTTTTTCCCTGCCCTTTGTTTCCTTACCTTGCTAAATCCAGCTTTGGAAGGTGAAATCCAGCTTTGGAGGGCCGGGCTGGTGGGTAGGACAAGGAAAAGAGCACAGCAATCCATGGAAACCTCACCTGTATCCCAAGGGAACAACACCTGGTAGAGTCAGAGCAGGACTTTGCGGCTCCCACTTATTTCCAGCAGCAAAAATTCCGAGTTTTTGAAGCTTTATTTAACGTACCTGTGCCATTCCTGTGAGTACCAGCAGTTATTTTCTGGTTAGGAGTTTTATTTCTCCAACTTCTGCTCCGATGCCTGAACTCCAGGGTATTTATAGCCCCTGGAAAAGCTCCGTGGTGCCAGTTGCTGACAACGTTGAGATTTACGTGGTGGTGTTGCTGGTAAAGCCATGCAGCTCCTCAGTGAGCTTGAAAAATGTCATTTAAACACCTTTCATTTATAAAAAAACCCCCTCTCTCTGCGTTCAGCTTTAGGCTTTGCATAAAGAAGGGGAATTTTAATTTTTAAATATTTTTTTTTCTTTCCCCCCCCCAAGAATCTGAACTCAGCTGTGAACAGCTTCTCGTTTTTATTTTTATGCCACTGGCACGTTAAAACTTTCAGAAAGTTGCTTGAATTAAGCAGACACTAAATCCAGCACGTTGGCCTTGCCCACATACTGCTTTGTGACATTATTCTCACTAAGAGCACACAGAGAATACAGCAGGAAAGACATGATTGTTATTGTAAGTTCAGAAGAAAAATACAGAGCTCCTCGGCCTGGGAAATACAGAAAGGAGCAATTTCCAGGTTTGGTTTTTCAGTTGTTTTTTTTTTTTTTTACTTTGTTTAGAATTAAACTTCCCCGAAAGTCGAGATCAAAATCAAAAGCGAGTGGGGGGAAAATTTTTTTAAGGGCGTGTGGATTTGTCTTTATTAGAAGAAAAACAGCTTTGCACATCCTAAAGAATAAAAGACTGGGAATGCTTTCCCTTTGGAGAGCACCTCATGAGGATCTGCCCCTGATTCTTCCTGTAAAGCTGCTTAAGTTTTGGAAATGCCTCCCCTTGATATATTTATTTTTTTTTAACTTGAGAAGTAGCAAAAGGAAGGGGAGAACAGCTTTAAAACACTCCCCTGCCCTGAGGCTCTTTGGGTTCCCAGGTGGATCAGAGGTGGACAAGGCTTAACAAAAAAAACCCCACTGTTTGAAAAGGCTGTGGCTTCTTATTGTAATTCAGAATATTTTCAAATTATGTGTGATATTTTCAAATAATATTTTCAGATGATGTGGTCCTCGCAAAAAATCAATGTTTATTGTATTGGAGCCCTTAACTTCCAGAGAGGAAGCCCTGAACTTCCAGAGCTGCCAGTTACCTGTGTGAGCCCCTGGAAAAGGGGCTGGGAGGAGGATGTGGCACCCAGGGCTGACCTCAGCTCGTTAATTAATCGCCCTGACGAGTTAAAGGCCAAAGGTAGAGCTTTGAAGGGAGCAGGATCCAGCTTCGTGGGAGCAGAGGGAGAAAAAAGAGCTTTGTCCCTTCAGGATTATTTTTCCTGGGTCTGACAAGGAGCTGGCAGCTGGGGAACCATCTGCTTTTAAGGGTAGGACTCTCAGGATTCTCCTGCTTTAAGGAACTGAGGCTTGAAATGCTTTCGAGGGATCCTCCATCAACTGGACTCCCGAGAGAATTCCAGGAATTTCACAGGCTCTCAGATCCAGATGATGGCATTAAAACATATTTTGTTTAGCTGCTTATTTTTTAAATCATTTCCTCCACTATTCCTTAGTTCCCCCATTTGTTGCCTTCCTGTTTGGCTTCCCAAAAAAAACGTGGCTCTGGGGGAATCCCGTTACCTTTTGTACGTGGGATTTCAGAGCTGTGGTGTGGGATTTTAGTAATTATGAGGTTTTAATAGTGGGAATTTTCTGTGCAAACATCCCCCTCACAAGAAGGGAAAGCTTTACTTGATGATTAGGGGAGGCAGGACATAAAATAAGAATGTTTTTTATATATATATATATTTATTTTTATATTTATATGATATTTACTTATATTATTTTATAATATTATTTATATATTATATAATATAAATATTATATAATATATAAATCATAATATATATTATTTTTATATTTATTTTTATATATTTTATATATATTATATTTATATATTTATATATATTATTTATATATAATTATTATATATAATATATAAATTATATAATAATATATTATATAATATA